>NC_089532.1:24689126-24810366 GCF_963924715.1 Thunnus thynnus | reverse complement strand
AGGAAAATGAGCAGAAAATGAATTTGAATCAGTGTTTGTTGTGTGCTCAGGTGTGATGAGACAAATTTATATTGTGCACACTCTTTTATATTTTCCCTGTCATTCTCCTCTATTGTATGACTCTATTTCATTGTATTATTTATAGTCACTTCTGTGTGTATGTAAGTGCAGTAAAGTCAAAATGCACTATTTTGCACTCTTTTCAAAATTGAGCTAAGACCCAGAATAAGACATTTTGACATCTATTTTAGCGTGTCAGTGTTGTAATGGCATACAAATGTACTATTTCTGTGGAAACAACACATTGCAGTAACTATAAACCACAGCTAAAAAACCAAGCTGTTACAAGTGTATCAGACTAGCTGGTAAGATAGCCACAGCTTGTCTTAGCCAAAGCTTTTTTTTCCCCTCACTGGCTTAAATTAAAATATCTCAATTTTGATTAAGCAGCATCTTGATAACTCAGTTTGTTATCAAACATAACTAAATGACGCAGCAGCTAAAACTTGTGATGATAAAGACAAAAAAATGCTTAGCTAGTTTAGCTAAAAGCTAATAGCATAGCTCTGCAGGGTAGTATAAGTTAGCAGTAAGTGCTCAGTTTTTGACCAGTGGAATTCATGCAAATAGGTGTGGTTAAGTTACCTTAAAATTACATATTTAAATGCATTGTAAAATAGAAAAAGTCTGGCTCTGAAATCTCACAAGAGTTGGGAGGAGTTTGTTGTGTTGGAGTACAGAAAGTGTAGCTTAGTGTTATCTAAAAGATTTTTGAAGTCATGGCTGAATATTTAGCTGATTATTTAGCTGTCTTCCTGTAACAACTAAACTCTTGCGATATTTTGCGAGACCTAAAATTAAGCGAGAATTTAAAATATTGCAAGGTGGCATTATCTGTAACAGTAGCCGTGTCGTGTGCATTTTTACAGGTAGGTGATACGCAGACTCTGCATACACAGTTCGCTGTGTATGTGCTCTAGTTAAAGGGTGCATTTGATCAGTTTATCAAACAAGCAAAACAGGCAGTGCTCATTTTCAGGTTATGGTAGGCGTTTGTTTGATAAACTGACGCAGTGCCGACCCCTTCACCAGAGCACATCAAAAGTTGTTGCATGATGCATTTGAGTTAATTTGCCTTACTTGACATTGTGCATCCTGCAATGTGACTATTGCACATGCACACATCTCAATGTTGATGAAACGATATATTGTGCAGCCCTAGCAGGCATGCAGCAAAGTGCCTTAAATATGCCACCATGATTATGAGGTGTTTGTTGTATATATGTTACAGTGAGGGGAGTATGGCATGTAAGTGGAGCTCAAGTTGGGTTGCCTAAACTAGCTCGCAGGCGTCGCTTCATTTCAATCAGCCAACTCGTTCATGTGGAGTAGATTATTATTTAAATGTAGAATATGTACAGCATTAGTGTTTGGCATCTAGGCTCTGACCTTGTCACTCCCCGCAAGGAATGATTGATCTCATAGCAGGGAGTGGAAGGAACAATAGTAACACCCCGCCCAAAACTACATTACATTCAGAGCCCAGCGCCTGCCATTATGATGAATCTGCTATGTGTGGGCCTAGGCACCAGCTGCCATGCTACCATTCCACTGCTAAGCACCTCAGACCATGAGGGGAACATAATAATAATATTAATAATAATAATGAACTTTATTTGCTTAGCACCTTTCATGCAGCTCAACGTGCTTTACATTTTAAGCATTAGAACAAGAGCAAATAAATATGGCAAGAGCAAACAAAGACGACAGCACAGATAAAAATGTGCACGATTTGACCAGAATTTCAGTTTAAAACATTTCCAAATTAACTAAAATTATCAACAGAATGTGAAAAAATAACAGTTTTGACATTATGTCAAAGACATATTTGTATTGTACTGCAGAGATAATTACCATCCTAACCAGCTAGCTCCGGCCCCATCCGGGCTGTACTGTCTCATAATACCACTTTGTACCTAAGGGGCAATAGTGAGTCACTGTAGTGTCCAGTGTGCCTTCAGTCCAACATGAGAGGCAGAAGGTGTAGGGCTGCCCAGATCCACCGGCAGTAATGGTTGAGTCTGGCTGAAAGCTGTCAAGCTTTTTGCTGTAGGACTGTTAATTTGTCACTTTATTAAGTCTTAATATTTTTCCAGGTGAGACAGTAACCATGCAGGCTCCCAGTATGTGGTAAGTTTATCCAAACGATGCCTATTTGGAAAGTTGCACTGACATTGTTGGAGCAGCCAGCCGCTGCTGCAGAAGAAGAGACATCACCTGGTCGTATCAGCTGATCCAACACGCCAGCTATGTGTAAGCTGGCATGAGCCATTTTGCATTGTAGCACGTCGTAGTAAACTGTATCGATATTAAAATATATCAATAAATTAGGAATCTACTGGATTACTGTGTTGTAAAATGTCAGTATCTAATGAAAAAATGATGCTGTGTGGCAGAAAAAGTGCTGTTTTACTATTAGTGACTTCTGTGATATTTTATGATGTACACCTACCCTAGGGTAACTTATCTCCATGGTGCAACTACTTTCTGATCTGTCCAGCTCTTTGGTAACTTACCACTTTTACCAGAGGAAGTAGCGGAGGAACACAACGCAAACATGGTTCCTTCCTCAGACCCCCCAGAGCAACACAATCATGCTGATGTGCAGCAAATTTGCTTTTGAAATGCTATATGAAGGGCAGCAGTAGCAATGGCAGAAAGCAAGCATGCAAGCAGTGCGGCAGCAGGAATGCAGCAAAGTGTGAGCAGAGCAGTGACGGCTTAAATACGCCACCATGATTATAAGGGTGCGTTGGATATATGAGGAGATTACGCCATGTGAATGTAGCAGCAGCTCGAGTTGGGCTGCCAGAACTAGCTTGCAGACGTCGCCTCATACCTGGAAATGTGCATAATGTGTCCCCTTTAATGGAAAGGAAAGGTTAGAGAACACCCTCTTTGTAGATACTTCAGTTTACTCTTGCATTCTGTAAGAATTACAGCACAGTACCTTTTATTAGGTATTATTTATGGCCTATGTCAGTATTTTTGTAAGGTAAAAAAAGGTAAAATAATCAGCCTAATAAGACATAAAATGGAGGCATTACAGTCTTTCTATCTTACAAAGTTTGCTGGATAGCCTGAAAACTTTAAACCTTTTGTTCTCAACTTCACTGTTTCTGTAGTCAGTGTTCTCTGCCTTTGTAGGCAAGAGCACAGTAGAGAACATTGTAATGACTGAAAATATTCTGAGTCCTCGAATCAGACTCATTTAGATCAATTCTAACTAAAGTTAAAGTGTTTACATGGTGTATCAGCATTTCCCAAAGATGCATCTCTCAGGCAAACAGCGCTCAGAGATAATGACAGAAACCCAAACAATAACTAATGATCCATTTCTGTATGCAGCAACATGAGCACTAATGAAAAATCTTAGAAGATCCAATAAACAGAGTTTGTCTTGGTGTGGCAAAGAAATAGACATAAGGATATAAACACACATGCTGCTGTTCCATATGGCTGTTGTTTAGTGCTGTTCTTTGCATCATTAATCGATAGCATTGAGCTACAGCAGGCACCTCTACAGTACATGTAGAATCATGTATCACATTCTACATGTTCACTTTACTGGATGAATAAGTGTATGGCTACATGAGTAGGCAGCATTTTTAGAAGTGTGCACACAAGAAAACTCCACACATTTTTTACTCCCAGCAGTCAAAGGTAACATTACAGAGTACTTTGGGCATGCAGTAATAAGCATGTCACTGGGGTGTGCGCGAATAATCAATCCAAAAATAGAGCATTCAGCATACAAAATGGTGTTATTTTCCAGAACACTCATGGGGCGAATTTCCAGGAGTTCAAAATGTCTCCCACAAGATCAATTGCAACAAAGTTCTGCATGAAAAAAACGATGGAAACATAACTTTTAAACGCAAAATGGATAAAAAGCAAGACAACAAAATCTATAACTTGTATTATTCCTGCCTAGCCACAGTATACCTTATATCAAAACACAGCAGTATTTTAAACCAGCAGCAGTACCTGCCCCCAGAGACAGTGACACAGTGTCTAACGCACACACACACACAAACACACACACACATCATGCTTGGGTCAGAGTAAAGCTGCCTGTACTTCCTGTGTTCTGCAAGCATACCCTTCCAGCCATGTCTAATATCCCTCTGGACCACCTGTGGAATTTGCTGACAAACATAGAGGATAAGTCAGAGAAACAGGACATAACATGGGCTGGAAAGGTGGAATTACGAGGCTTAACTACTTGCAGAGACCCACTGTGGAAAGCTTACTGCATTCAGTTGCGTCATTACTGACGTCAAGGCCACTAAATTGCACTTTTTATGAAGAAGGCCTTCTATACCTGCTATCGGGGTCATGGGAGGCTGGACAGAAGGAAGTGAAACATCCTGGATGCAACATACAGTACCAGTCACAAGTTTGGACACACCTTCCCATTCACTTGAATGAGAAAGTGTGTCCAAACTTTTGACTGGTGCTGTACATTTGTTGAATATCTGAGTTCATAACTTCTAGCTATATCACATTTATCCTTTTGAAAGCACAATAAGCAAGATCTGTACTGCCCTAAAGCACATGAGTCATACACTATATCTGTTGATTTGTTAATCAACATCTATGACTCAACAATTATACTGCACTTAGCCTGGTGCTGATATTATTTTCTTTCACAAGAAACTTAGTGGTCTGTACTTGGATACAAAGCAACTCCCTGATCAAGCTTTTGAAAACATACAGTATATTAGTCAGACCCAACTGATGATGAATGTGAAGACTTCAGACTAGGCAATTTTTAAAAAATAAAAAAAATCACTGCATTTGTGGCAATATATCAATAGATTGTGACCATATTTTGACATGACAGATGTTTTCTGAGTCTAAGCAGAATGAATATCTGCTGGAGAAGCATCAGATACAGAGACAGAGCAAGCAAACTAGCTTCCTAGCTACACCTCCTGTCAGGATACATACATTTATCCAATGACCATCAGCCACTGATTGCACCACTTGATTTATTATTATGTTCAGTAGCACATGCTTTATTTTGATTTAAAACAACCTCAATCTAATTTCTGTCAAACCTACCCACGTATTACTGTACCATGGAATACCTCTAGAATAACATTTAAAAAGGCATTCATGAATTACATGAATTTGACTGATTGACTGTTATTCTGTTGGTGTTTAAAGTGGCTGTAATCCATATTTTTACAGTATAATAAAAATGTACCAAACGACAATGTGTAATGTGAGAGTCGTTGCTTGTAGAGAATTATCACCTGACTCTGCAGCTCCCTTCAGCTATACTGAACATATATACTGAGTATATATGTTCAGTATAGCTGATACATATACATACATATATAGTATATATGTATATAATACTGAGTCTTTCAGCATGTTCTGGTTTTACATCCCTCAACTGTTTTGCTCTCATCGCTCTCATCAAACCTGCTTCCAGCTCAGCTGACAGCTGTTTTCATTCATGTAACTCATGAATGCCTTTTAAAATTAGTCACTTTTCCAAAGGTATTCCATGGTAATACCTCAGGTTTTATAATGGAAAAGTAACACACACCAAGGGTTGTAGTGAGGTGCTGATCAACAGTCATATTAATCTTGAAGAAGGCTGAGGACTAAAACGTCATCTGAATAAAAGAAAATGCATATGGAGCCAGAGTGCTCTTCTTTCCTACTCTCAATACCGGAGGTTTTGACACGCAGACAAACAACGTTGACCACAGTGGACATTCGTTTGAAGGACATTTATAGCAACACCAAGTGGCTTTCTTTCTTCGGATATAAAGTAGCTGGCCTACTGCTGAAACAGTATGTTGTTTTACTTTTCCAGTGAGTCACTTAGTGTTGTCATTTGTCATTGCACAGTACGCTCTTCTAACAAAGTCCAAACACCACAATGTTCAATATCAAAACAATTTGTAATATTTGTAGTGTGACTATACAAAGTTTGAACATGTGCATCAAGTTAATGTGAAATTAAAAAAGACAAGTTCTCCAAGGTCTTACATAAGGTTGACTTGAACTCTGGAATACAACTGTTCATGAATTCCTCTTTCTCAAAGTCTGATATTAAATTATTGATTGACAGCGCTAATGGCTCACATTGTGCATCATACTGTACATCTGTCTTCCTTGAGAACCAGCAGACACTGGTCCTCGACAACTGAGCTTTAATGGTGCATGCTGGGAAAACAGTGCAGGGCTGAAACCGCAGGGGGCTGCAGGACATTGAGTGCCTTTATTGTGAAGTGTTATCTCACAGCAGTCTACTGCGTGTAGCCTGCTGTTGTAAATGTACTTGTGGTGTCTTTATGTTCTACAAAGCAACTACAAAGCAATTTATTCTTCCACCAGTTTTAAGTAATGTTTAAAATAACTGAGACAAACTGAGAAGATCTGGTCACATTCTGGATTCTAAAATCTTGCACAGGCATTATGTTCTCAAGTAAAAGTTCACTGTTTCCTGACAGAACTGGGACAAATGTAGGAGAAATTATTATTTTGAAATACAGTGAGCAACCCAGGACACTAAATTTTTGTTACAGCCAGTGTGTAATTTACATACATCCCCAAAAATGACAAAAGGCCTGGAAGCATCAGTTCAAATCTATATCCTAAATGATGCTGTTTAGCTCTGCAAGGTAAGTCATTTATCAAAAGGTCAATCCCGACATTCATCTAAGGAGTCTTTAAGAAAATCAATGACAAATTAGCATAAATTTGGGTTTTTTTGAAGAAAACAATCGATTCTTCAATAAAGCAGTTGGAGTGGTCTCAAAATGGCAAATAAGAAGATCTAATGAGCAACGAATTTAAAAGTCAATGTGCAATGGATTTAAAAGTCACTGAGCAATCATTGGTTTAGTTTGTCTCTGTGTGTTTACTAAATTAACTTGTAAGTACACAGCACTGTGAGAATAGTGGAATATACAATATGAATAGAATCTACAGAATCTTGATCATAATTTAGTTTATTCAGATGTTTTTTTGTTTTTTTTTAAGTCATTCTATCTTTTGTAGTGCCTGTAAACTTTGATCAGAAATCTACAGCTTCATGAAATGTAATAGAGTTGGGCCGCTGGTTCTGGAAGTATTTTTCCTCATTCTGTATTCCCATTTCAGTTTTTTCTTTAAACAATATCCATAATATTACTCAAAATAGAAATACAGGACTCTCTCGGATACTGTAACAATCCTATAGTTTTATATTGTGACCACCAGTTCAAATTATCTCAACTTCGTTTCTAGGAAATCACATTTTGTCAGTGATTTTGACATGTCAGACTAAGAATACTACAATACCCATGAGCTCAGTTGCTGTTGTAGAGAGAAGAGAGAAGAAATGAGTCAGAGGCATGAATCAGAGCGGTAATGAAATTCAAAATGCTTTGTCTCTAATATTTAGCTCCCGCACGCTGTTAGCGGCACACGTGACCTAATTTTAAGCTTGATGATTTAAGCTTGTTTCTTCCCAAAATGTACCTTGGCAGTCATACTTGACTCCTACCCCAAACTTTTTATGTACACAGTCTTCTACCTTTGACTGTTTATCAAAGAAGCAGATATTGTCTAATACAGTTGTTCATCTTTTGTACTGATCCAAGCTGTAGAAGAGCTCAAACTGTGAGTAAGTTATTGTCTATGGTAAAAATGAATGAGATTTTTACTTCTGGAACTAACTGCGACTGTCCATTTATAGCTTCTGCACATGCTGAAGCCCCATGCATGGGGCTGTATTAAGTCCTATACCATAGGTAGCCCACAGAGCCAAGATTGGCGGCCCCAAGATTCTCTCAGTTTTACATGTAGGCATATATAACACTATTACTCAATTGGCAAAAACCACCTCCCATCACTTGGGGGAAGTGCGTTGTTGTTATACTCTCATTGCGGCAAAAGGTCAGCAGGTCAAACTGCCATAAGATGAGAAGGCTATGAAGAATTATGGATCGTTTTGTGATTAAACAAAAGTGGCCTGAGAAAGAAAGACCAACTGCAGCACACACATTGTGTAAAATGCAGGACGAAAACGGAGAGGAAGAGAACAGATAGTCAAATGAGTGCGAGGGAGAATAGGTAAGCAAAAAGAAAATGGTTTGTGCCATCAAAAATGAGCACAGAAAGTTACAGGAAAAATAGACGCATGAGTTTTATCTTCGTCGAAAACAATTCAACCCTCTTATGCTTAGGCTACTATGCCAGAAGACGTGCTCTGTTTTAAAACAATGTAATTTGGAACGGCATTTTAAAACAATGCATGCTAGCATCAACATCAGATTCCCACCTGGCAGCAACCTGAAAAGGAATAAGATTGAACAACTGCTCTTATTAAAGGGCAACAAAAGCTTATGGATTGGTTGCTGGCAACCACTGACAGATTAACCGAAGTGACATACAAAGCAAAAGAAAGCCCTCACAGATGCAGACATAGTGGAGTGTTTTTTGTCGTCTGCAGCACACAAACATGTCTTGTCAGTTCATTGCAGCCCCCTTGATGACTGAGATCTGTCACTATGGTCCACTGTAAAAAAAAAAAAAAAAAGTAGTGATTACCTCAGTACCACTGACCTATACTCGACATTTTAAAAGTTTGGAGGTGTCTTTAAGTTTTTCCAAAACTAGAAATAAGGAATGAATTAAACTGGGTGTTTATCTGCTTTTTCCCAAGCTGCAAATGTTAGCATGTCCAGCTAACTACTCAGTATCGTAGTACAGTAGTAACCCAGCATTAACTATGCTATGAGTTAGCATACATCAACTAACTACATTTCAGGTGATGCTTAAATTGAAAATACACACAATAAAGCATAAATCTAATGCTAACGGTTGTCTTGTTTGTCTAGGTTAGGGTTAGGGTCTAGGTGAAAGCTTTGTGAGACCAAAATAATTCATTCTGACCTGAATTTTTTTCTTATACTTGTAATACTAGGACTAAGTGGCTCTACATAGCAATACAAGCTAGTTCTTTATTTCCCTGTCTTACTCATGGTGAGGATGCAGACATGGGATATGCTGCTTTAGCCTGTCTTTAACCACAATATCACATATGTACTGACGAGTCAGCTGGAGACATTTTTTTCACAAATAACTCCTGGAGTTAATTTGTTCTTAATTAGCTAGAAACAGCTGATAAAATCCGCCAGTGAGTTGTCACATCCTATAAGAAGCCTGCTTTGTAAATATTGGAAAAAAGACAAGACTTTTTTTCCCCCTACCACTGTCTGATGTCAAGGACCCACTGTTTCAAAAATGGCATCGCAAATGATCTGCTATTTTTTCTTATTTTTTCATTTAAGGATATTTGGGAAAGCTGAAATATTGTACATGAACAATCAGTGATGTTTACAGAGATTCATTGACTGAGCCTCCTGCTGTTGAGGCAGTGGTAACAGGAGAGCATCAAACAAAAGCTGAGGGAAACCTCCCCTCCTGAATGTCACAGCTTCTCTGTTTATGATCCCCACAGGGCTGAACCCCCAGATCAAGCAGCGTGAGTGTTTTTTCATTCTCCAAGGTTCTCCCCCACTAAAGCTCTTTATGAAATAAGAATAAATTCAACTGCAGGCTAAAGCCCTTTCTAAGCCGTGCCTAGTAATGGTGCAGCGGGGGAAAAATATTGCTTTTTCCATATACCGAAACTCCCGAGTGTATTACTTAACTTGTTATGGAAAGGTCAAGTCTGGCAGGAGCGGAGATGCAAGGACAGCAAAGAGTAAAGGTTTTCAATGAATGTCAATAAGGAAATGCTTACCAGTGCAAATGTAGAAATGGTTCTGTGTGAGATCAAACCAGTTTGACTGCATCTATCTATCTATCTATCTGTCTATCTATCTATGTATTTTTCTAAAATAAGATTCATTTTTTTCAACAAACATCCTTGAAAAGAGACTAATACACTCGAGTTATGTTTTATTATCTACAGATTTCATTATGAATTAGGTTTGTAAAAAAAAAAAAAACCTTTAAGAAACAGTCCTTCAGTCTCTTGTTTTATTTTATGTGGAAAAATACACCAAAAATACATGAATACTGAAACCACACCATGAATGTAGTGATTTGGTTGTGGTTAACTACTGTTTAACTACTACTAAGTATTTTGTCTGTCTGTAGTTCCTGGTGTTTTTTCAACTCTACACAGTAACTTTATTTACTTTTCTTCAATTTTATTACAGTATCGACAATGTCATAAACACATCAGTCAGCCAATTCACATAGAATGGATCATTATGTGACTGGAAAATATGTGTAGATTTTCAGTGTGTATAGGCTTGTCTGACCTTCTCACCCCCACAAGTCAACACCAAGCACAGCACAGCAAGGAGCGGGGAATGACAATAACATCAACCAAAGGAGGGCATAAGCTTAATGTGTGTCAACTGGTTTCTGCTAATTTATTTGAAAACTTGTATACACCTCAATATGTCCTGCTAAACCACAATATGAACTGACATGGTAAAGGCCTTCAGATGGGTCCTACTTTATTATGTAACCTTGAGTTCTGTCTTGAAAAGTGTCTGGGTATTATTCTAGCATGTTAAAACTGCACATGAGGAAAGAGCAGAGCTTAATATGAACTCATAAGGTCATTTCTTCCTAAGGCCTCCTGGCAGTTTAATCCAGCTATATTTAGAACTCCTTGTCACTGGGTGACCATAGTCTCAAAACACTACTTCACATAACAGTCTCACCCCAAGGTCCATTTAGTAGCTAATCTGGACATTTCTGTCACATTACATGATCTTCATCAGCAGGATAAGTCTGCCAAGTTGTTATAGAATTGTACCTTTTGAAATATCAATTTTTTGCTAATCACTTTGAGGTGTCGTCATCCATGTTAAGTTGAGTTTCAAAGCTCATTCTTGGTCTGGGAAACAGCACTTGATAAAACAGTCTCATTTCACGAATGATAAAGAACAAGTGATTTGATCGAAAGCTCCAGAATAGCAACTGTACTAAATGGACCTTGAGGTGAACAGCCATTCTTTGCCTTGTCAACTGCTGTTTCCAAGGTCAAGAATGAACATTTAAAGATGTATATCCAGTTTGTAAAAGCATTGCTGCTGGTGTCTAAAAATATATCATTATGTTTTCTAATAGTGGTTATTGCAGTTCATGCTAATTATACAGTTCTTGAATGATCAAGCACACAAGGAAAAGAGCAGCACTTGAAGGAACTTAAAGTTCAACAGAAAATAAAAGGGGGAGGCATTAGAGCAGAAACCACACTCATTGACCACAACACACATAAAACATTGTTGGTCCTTCAGTGCAGAGCCAACATCTTCCTCATGGGTCTTCAGTCTGAAGGCTTTGGTTTATTGCTATCAGTGTTAGACGTCTGACACATATTAAGTCATAGAAACGAGAACTTGGCAAGGTGCAGCTGAGGGCTACAGATTAATCATGCGGGGGATTGACTGGGAAAAGGGTCCATCCCGTGTTGCCTACCACCCCCTTTCCCCCTCCATCATCTCTTTTAACATCAGCTCACCTTTTTGATCTCACCTGACTCTTATTTCACACCTCATGGGCAGTGGGAATGAACAGGGATGAGAGGAAGTCTGCTTTTTAATCAGAGCCTTCTAAGACTCTCAGAGGATTGGAGCCACGTTGAGGCTTGCACATCACTGACTATCCAATGATTTTCCCTGAGTTATGATATCAGAGCCTGACCTCTGAAGCAGCCACTCTGACTGGTAGATATTGTCACAATGGAGAGACAATGGGTTCAGCTGGTCATCTGGATTTAGATAAAAACCTCCTGCATGGCGGGGCTTACACAATCTTTCCAATTTTTTTGTTGTATGTATGAAATTGGACTTCTTGACATTCACTCATTTCATCATCTTAAGAATAAAAATGTTACTGTGTGAAAACTAAATTAGCTGCTGCCCCACAGAGACACCCTTTATAAGAAGATACAGATGTGACAATAAAGTCTGTAAAGTGTCATGTTGTGAGAGATTATTGTCTGACAAACACTTCTTGTCATTGTCAGCTGATTGACAGCAAGCAAAGAGTAGCGCAGTATAGCACTGATATAAAACTGAGTTGTCACAATGGTAGAACGATTTAACAGACACAGTGATAAAAAACAAATGAGGCAATGTGTTTAGTCTGATCTGATGCTCACTGTTTCCAAATTTTACCAATGTCCACTGAAAAATACCTAGATTTTTTTAAAGGAGGCTTTTGGTTTAAAATGATTGTTATCTGGATTTTTGAGCCCATAAATCCAAAGGTGTTTCCTACAGCAAGAAGTGGCTGATCACCATAGTTCACAGTAATAAAAAGGTCCTTCTGTAGTGAGCACAGTTCAGAAAATGCTTCTAGTAATATGAAATAAAGAGAAAAATTTGGGGAAATACCAATGGGCTGCTGATAATGCACCAGATCCCAAGTAAAAGTGTTGTATTTGTTAACCCTGACCCCATTTTTAACTTTAAAATAAACAAAGATATTTTTTTTTCTTTGTTTTTTTTTCGAATAGCTTTGTCTAAACTGAGAAATATAAGCCTGGCCCTTAATTTCTCCAGGTATGCTCCTTGTATGAATACATGAACAGGTGAAATTTAAAGGAGAGGCTCTAACTAGATATTTGGTGCAATGCTACAGTAAATATAATCTGAAATTTGGGAATTTGGCAAATAACACTTTGAAGAGCTTCAGCATCTGCACTTGTTTGTATTTATCCTCAGGGCTTGATTTTCAGAGTAAATAGCATTATGCAGTGCTGTTTAGGGCTAACCTCTGCCAGGCTGAGCTCTCACTGCTGTCATATATGTGTGCTGTACTTTCATCACAGATCACCTGCCAATCAAACAGTGTGGTCCTCACCAGAAAATCAACCACATTAGCTGTTTGTTCAAATGCTAACCACAGTAGTCTTAGTTCCCTCAACTTAACCACACCTAATGCTTATGAATCTTTTTTTATAGGCGAGGCTACTGAAGGTCATTTTGGAAGGCACCAGCAAGGCAACTATTTTGTAGTTGTCCTGCTAATTGGGATGCCAGGTCAGAAAATGCATTTGACATTCAAATCAATCAAGCAATACAAGAATAGTTTGAAGGCTCTGAATCTTATTTTCTCAGCATCATACCATGGGTGATCTTATATGAACGCAACATTGTATTTCTTCTCTCTCTTTCTCTCTCTCTCTCTCTCTCTCTGTCTCTCTCTCTCTCTCTCTCTCTCTCTTTCACTGGTTTGAATTGGGCAGCACTCAGTTTTACAAAAGGTGATGTCAAGTATTTCCGTGCACCATCAGGATTTAGCAAATCCAAATTAAAATCTGGTGGTGGGTTGTTTGGTCACTGTCAATCAAATCTGACAAACCCCACCTACACAGTCTTGATGAAGCAGATTAAAAAGTGATATATAATTCCAAAATTTGTTTTAAACTATGATTGTAGCCATTTAGTCATTAATATTTTATGTTATAGAGACATACAGTAGGTGAGATTTTAATTCAAGTTTAAGGGCCTTTAAGAATATAATCTTAGGGTGACTGTGTTATTTCAAACCCTAAAACCGGGACCCTTAAGTGTTCCACAAGTTCATGCAAAAGGCATAAGCGTTTTCATCAGGATGGGGGACAATTATTTCAGCGCTTAGCACACCTACCGAGCACACCTTTCAACACCATGGACAGTGCCTTGGCAGTCGAAAAATTATGTTTTGTCTCCCAAAATCCATCAAGGTATTTGTCAGTGTGCACAAGCGCAGGCTGCAGGCTAAAAGGCTGACTGTGACACATTCTCTCTCAGCTTTTTTTTTTTTTTTTTAAACAAAACAAGGTACAAATCTCTTTATGGCCTATAAATAACTTTATAGGCTATAACATAAAAATAACTTTAACTTACATCTTCACAACACTATGCCACAAGCTGGTGGCAAGTTTACAAAGATTAAAATGTCAAAACATAAATCACAATTGCACCTCGTTAATAACATGAACCGAGAAGTTCCTTTTCTGGAGCTCTCAGCTTTCAGGGAAACCACTGCTTGTGTTTGGCCATCTTAATATGATCTTTTATATCGGCATTTCCACCGTGTGCAACCAAAAGTGTACTCTTCCAGTGTGTGCAGAATGCAGCATTTTTGTTGCCGGGTTCTTTACGAAGGAAGGAGTCGGCCCCCTGGAGTTGAAACCAACTTTCTCTTCAGCATGGTAGCTAACCGTTAGCATACTGACAGGTTCTGTCAGAAAGAGTCGCAGTAGTCATAAGCTAGCAACAGCCTTGACAACGACACATTGATTGATTGACACATATACAGACAAATCAATGTTGAATTCAGACATGTGATGCATTGTTTATGTTTTTATATTGGGTTAGGTAATAATGAGTGGGACAGAACATGATAAACATCTATGTAAGCACTGAAAACAAGTACAATATTATAATTATTATTTTAATTGCGGTGAAAACTGTGACAATTTGGTAGTGAATGTTGATAACCAGGACATTTTAGTGTTGTACAGATATTTGTTGGGACTCGTACACCCAGTTTAAAACCAGGACAATCCCAGACAAACCAGGACGTTGTCTACATATTCTTCTCCCAAATACCGAGACACATCAGAACAAGTTAAATTGGCTACCAATCCCTAACTGTCTGGTATAAATGTTGACTGATATAATATTGCTGCTTTGTCTATTCAGCTATATCGGCTATAACTGCTCATGCTAACCATGCAACTATCAGGTCCTCTTTGTCAGAAAACAAGCAGGATGAACTGGTTTTAGATTGAATAATTGTTGGCATTATTCAACGTTAAGATGAAATATGTAAACAAACATTTTATCAATATTTAGTGATAATTATAACAGCCTACCATTAGACAGAAATGCCAGGTCACGGTATATTATTGCCACTTTATTTTTAGAATGCAGCTCTTTCTGTGCATTGCTCTGCTCCAGTTTGTATCAGCCTGCTTCCCTTCTACTTCTCCCACGATCATAACTGAAAACAGCAGTGTGCTTCCCCCTCAAGCACCTGGATCCCACTGATGTCTGTAAATTCCAAAAGCATCCATACACCCTCCCTCTCTCCCTGCTTTCTCCTCTCTCTCTCTTACTCTCTCTCTTCATATCCCTGAGCGTGCCTCACTCTCTCTCCCCTTTCCTCTCATCCTCGCTACATTACCCCCCCTCAGCCCCACCCCCCACCCCTCGCCTCATGGTCAGAGACAGATAATCAATATCCGTGGCTCAGCGTCCCAAGTCTTATTGACTTTGTTTTTCAGGAAGACTCCATAAAGAGTCATTGGGGAGATTCTGTCACTGCCTGTTCCATCCCACGGCATTAAAACCTCCTTCATTGCCGCCAAAGACAAGGAGTTGCGGACAAGCCCTAGCTGCTGACCTCTAGAATACCAAATAACAGTAAATGGAGACAGCAGTGCCACTTTCCACCTGCAAGAGAGACAAGGTTCAACATTGTGTGATGAGAATAGGAACAATTGCCTGGGTCCTTCAGAGATTGAGGTAACATTCCTGTGGTTTTCTGATTTGGAGCTGCAGGATATTTAGATGACTTCCAATGATAAGATGCTGGGTGTATTGAAGGGTCAATAAGCAAGATTCTCTGCCCCATAGCAGAAAATGACCATAAAATATCTGCAGGAGTTGATGGGGTTGTTGATCAAAACCAATGACACAGCAAATTACTTTTGCTGAGGTTTCTATCTGTCATCTGCAGTGACAAAGTTTGCCAGATTGGCGTTGCAGAAGTTGTAGAAAGGTTGTTTGAACTCTTTCTGGCAGGAGATTAAGATCAGTAAAGGTTATAGAGGACAAAATATCCCTTAAAACATTCAATAGGCTCCATCAAAAACCATACAAGTGTGAAAATTCTCAAATAAAAAGCTTCGTAGATTTCTATGCAGTTAGCCACAATGGCTTTTCAAGGGGGCTTCTCTCTGTGTTTCAGTTTTGATTTCAGTCAGATTCAGAAAGAAGCATTTGAAATGATTCATGTAAAAACAGAGGCGAGTGCAAAGTCAGCATGACCCATAGAGTCACAATAGCCACATTTATGGGAAATACAGGCCGGAAAGTTGTACTATAATTGCTCACATGGTAATTTTAGCATAATTTACATTTCCACTGCACTAATTCCATCAGAACAACATAGTCATGTCAGTCGAGGAAAGAGGGATTATGCCCTTTGAGTTGGTGTAAGGTTTTGTGAAACAACTGTGCAGGAAGTGTTGAGTTTCACTGACTCAATGAAAGAACTGACTGGAGTAGAGCCGACTGCACACTGCAACTGTCCGTTTGCTAAGCCCATCTCCCCGCACAGCGATTTTCTAATCATAGCTTAGCAACCATAACTAGGCACAGCAGACCTGCTAACATGTTGAAGTAATGTGGATGGGGCACTAGTAAGAGTGATAATCATCCAAAGAGGTTAGAGGGATTTTTTTTACTTGTGTGTGTGTTTCCTAAATCAAACACACGAAAGCAAAATTGCAAGGAATGGATTAAACTTTGTGTTTGTCTGCTCTAATCTACCAACGTTAGTATGCCTGTCTAATTAGCATACTACTTACAGGAGTAACTTAAGTGGAACATCCACTGCATGGGAGCTGGTCCTGGGCTACTATATCAGAGTTTATAATTTATAGTTTTAGTTAGTTTTAATGAAACACATAAAGTGTATCCAATCAGGGTTATATCAGAACCAAATAACAGGTGTAACATTTGTCCATATCATACTACAAGGCCTAATAACATGCTGATCATCGACTGAGGATTCTTACTTTTTGCCTGCACATGCAGCTTCAGCCTTAGTCACAACATTATTTGTAGCCATCAAGACCATTTTGCAGGGGTATCATTTTAAAACAAGTCAGCTAAGAAACAGCAGCGTTAAAATGAATTAGCTAGCTACATCTCATAAAGTCTTTCATTTCAGCTGAAATTGATGGTCACTGGTAAATGTGAAGCCTGAATTTGTCTACTTCCATCTGAAATCAAAGACCTATTGTTTCATAAGTAATATGGATTTCAACTGGTAACCACCACTGTTAATGTAAACTGCATGTGTAACTAAGGGGCTGGGGCTTAGCAAAGAATCAATTAATTAGTAAGTAAAAACAGTATTTTTGTTCATTCAGAGCAGTAGAGTGTGGTAGGACTATGCAGTTACACCGACGGAATCAGTGCTGTGGAAATGTACCTCATCCTGAATGTATCAAGATAACAGATAAAGATGGAGGAAGTGCTGACTTTACATTAAAAGCAAACAAGCATTAACATGAATTTACAACAGGAGCAGATCAGAAAACAGGGAGATGTCTTACTGGAATAAGAGATAATAAAACAGGGAGCAGAGGGAATAAAAGCCTGTCTGAAATATAATCTGGATTTCAAATAAAAGCCTGGATCTTTGATAATATTCAGGAGGTATGATATTTTCACAGCAAAGAAAACCCTGTATGCAATGATGATGCAGACAGATGTGGTCACAGAGTACACAGACAAGATGATTCCCACCAGCCTACACATCCCCTATAGTGAACATGTGGGATAATCCCATTAAAGAGGGGCCACAGCTCATAGCTGTCATAATGACGGCGAATGGACCAGGTGACAAAGCTTTGAGGATTAAAGAGGATCATGTTAATTTGCTTTAGCACAAGATGCAGTGGCTGTATAGCAGGCTTTGAAGGATGGGTTTCACTCACCTAAAACACAGAACATGCTTTGTTAGCAGGAAGTGTAGGTGTGCACTTGCAGGGGTGGTGCATGGGTGGTGTTGGCTGTGTATGAAGTGTTTATCTTGTGTACTAATGAAGGCCCACACTGTCAGTCAAACAGCTGGGGCAACTCTTCATGTTGATGTGCACCTCAGGAGATCAGTTTTGACTACATCTATTAATCATCAATCAAACTTTATTTTCCTGTGCCGCGATCTCTTAATTTCACCCTGAGAACTCATGCATGATATTTATGCAGACAGAATGGATTTCTCTTGTGAGAACTCGCACTACAGTATAGATGCGCCCGACACAGTCTACGTCTGGCATAAAGTATTATTAGATCAGTGTCTGGCTGCACTGCCGTAGCAAATTAAAGCCTTATTATAGTCTAAATATAACTTTCAGGTAAAGTTTTGTGTGGTGTTGTATTCATAGTTTTTGTCATACTATTGGACTCAATTTTGAATGACCTTGTTTCAGCTTGCCTGCCTCTATAAAATCAATATCCTTTTCCCACATTGCAAAGTGTGAGGACTGGTGAGAATTTGCTTATTGCATTTGAAAAAAGATTACTTTATATTGCTTGAAACCTGTGAGGCTCAACAGTCCAGTTATGGGCTGCCATAAGCCCTGATGGTATTAGTTTTTCACCTTTGTTGATAAGCAGGGGAGGAAATGCTATGTATGTCTGGCAATATATACGTATATCTAAAAATATACAGCATGTTGTAATATTTTATACCTGCTGTACATAGGATGGATGATCAAAGCTATACTATTGTTTGGCATATGAGAAAATCATTAATTATTTCGTCTTACAGGTCCCAGAGATGTATAGTGGGTGATCCATACTGTAATATCTTTTTATTATTACCTCTAACAGATTTCTGTTCATTTTAAATCTTGTTTAGCTGACTGGAATATAAGATCAGCTTAATATCAGAAGTTTAGTTCAACTCTATCATGTTTTGCTTCTCTGTTTGCTCTGCTTCTCTGCTATCCAATAACAGCGTATTGTATTAACAAGGGCAAGATGAACTCAGTCAGGTCATATCAAGACTAAACAGAACATTTTTCCATCAAAAATGTGTACAAGCATCAGATATATGGAACAGGTATTACACACCTGATTCTGTTATTTACAAGTGTGTTCATGTTTTATTCCTGATTTTTTTTTCGAACTGAAAATACCTTTATTATAATGATTATATTACTTCCTGTGTTTCCATTTAGTCCTTGTAAGTAAATTAACACTTAATAAATACTTAAAGTGTCCATTAATCTGCTCACAACAACATTGTAGTGTTGTAAAGAATTTATTAAGTGTGTTTATCAACAGTTATAGTTTCTCCTATGAAGCATCTATTAACCTTTAGAAAGCATGTATAAATCATTGACAGGTGGGATTAAAACCGTTTATAAAAGTGTTCAAAAGGCATGACAATGTTGAGCTTCATGGTTCATTCTTCACCTTTGAAATAGTAGTTTGACAAATAATTCTTCACTCAAGGTCCACTTACAGGATTTCCTCTAGAGCTTTCAGCCACATCTTGTGGCCTTCATCAGTGAATGGCGTTTGCTCAGTTGTCATGGAGACTGAAGAAGAAGTATTTAAAAATAATAATTTATGAACACAATTAATATGATTATAATATTTACTGCATTAATAAATTCAATAAACACATATAATTGAATTAATATAATAAATAAATGCATAATCTTTCATATTCATATAAATTATAAGGACATACTGTATTTTATATGATTACAACTGTGTTATATTGTTGATTGTTATATTTGCTTAAAACTACATTATAATGTGTCATAGTACATTGAAATCACTTTTATATACTATTCGTTTATATACAGTGCTTCCTATAAATGGTGGTTAAAATAAAGTGTAACCCATATTTATATTTTCATCAAAATTGTAATGTCAATAAAAAGTTCAAATGGCCGCTTTCTCATAATTTCATACTTGCGTGAAATGTTCCGAGAATATTAAATGAGGTTAATTTCTTCATATACAATTTGTGTCACAAGTTATCAAGAGAGGTTCAAGTAGACTGGAAAATGTTTGCTGAGGTGAAATGAGCTGAAGTTGCTCAGTCTTGGTTCTCCTCTGTGGGCTCAACTCCATATTGGCAGTTGCCAGGACTGGCCACCGAGTTCACTTTTGGTGAGTGTTGGTCCATTTCGCACCACACCAGCTGTGTCAGAGTGGTGCCACCGCATCAAGCCGGCTTTAATAAATCTTCTATGACTGCTTCTGCGTCAGTGCCAAGGCCAAAATCTCCAGTCTTTTGCAGAAAGAAGGATAATTTTAACGACCACCAGGCCTGAGTGCTGACTCACACCAGTGTTCAGGGTGCTACAGCCCAGCAGAACTCTATCTTAAAATATCCACTGTGACCTTCCCCACAGACATGTGTCCAAGTGAGAGATTATTTAACAATGTGGAGAGGAATCAGGTTGGACAAGGACATAACTTATTTTTGTGCAGCTGTCAAGAAAAACAATGACAGAGTTGTTTGAGTGTTCCATATATTTCAAAGTTTGACTTTCTGTGAAAGTCTTTCTGAGAAAACATGAATGTTTTTAACATATTGCAGTACAAAAAGCACAGGCGTAAGTGATAAAAGTAATGACAGTTGAACTCTATTCAGTTTCAGTGTCCTGCTATTGTGCATGCTGGATCATGGCTTTCAGGAACACTTAAATAAAACAGAGTCACCATTAATGATATTAGTAACTAGGGGTGTGCCTGAATACAAATACATTATTTGGCAAAGCACAAATACTGGGTTTTATACCAATATTTGTTTCATACAAATATTTTAAAAATTATTTGTTGGGGTTGTTCCTGAGAGATAAAGCTGAGCTACTGACACATGCAAAGTGCTCCAAAGGGACTTTCCATAACCTGTTGTTCCCCTTCTCCTTTCCACAAAGTTAGGTTGTAAAAAAATAGGCAATAAATGAAAAATGCAAAGCAATAATTGCCTTTGAAGTTCCTCCCTACATGTTACATGATGTGCTGTATCTGTGTTATGGGTGTATAAATAGGTAGCTGTCTGTCTGCAAAGAGGCGATGAGTAAAGTTTTAGCTCAGTAGTCAGTAGTTTTCTATGATCTGGGAGACTCCAGCTCAAAACCCGGTGTGGGGACCTACTTCGTACGGCAGTTTATTCGTGAATTCTTATTATAACACTTTAATTTTCTAAAATTAAAAGTGTAATAAAAACAAAAACAGGATTTTTAAGCCTCTTTCCACTTTTATCCGAACACAAATACAGATACAAATAGTTTTGCTGCCTCAACAAATACAGATACAAATACAAATACTGGGATCTCTGCACATCCCTTAGTAACACCTGTGCTTTATCTAGTGTGACAAGTCAAAATGTCTGCTGCGAAAAAGCTATACTGAAACTGTATTGACCTTATGTGTTTCAGTACCTAAGGAAGTGCTCCAACTCTGTAATTTTGTCTTTTAACTTCCTGTCTACACCAGAAGTGGGGATGTGCCACACTGTGTACATTGACATCTGCTGCTTGTTGTCACCTTGCACCTACATTTTACAGCAACACTGACCGCTGTTTTCATACTAAACAGCACTGAGACCAGCCAGTCATGTTACTGTTATAATAGTCATCCAAAATACAGAGTGCAAAGTGGTGACTCATTAGATTAGTTACATTATTGTACACAGTCTAGTTTGTCATGACTTGGGCTCATTATTGTCTAAGAAGCTAATTATTCCAAGTTATATTATAAATGAAAATATATATTATATTACAAAGTTGGGTGTTTTCATTTATGTTGAGAAATCAGATTCCAGCTCTGATGATTCAAGCTCGTCAGTTAGCCAGTTGAGCTAGTTGAGCTAGTTGAAAGCTAGTTGAAAGCTAGTTAACGCCGAATGTAACTATGCAGTGACACTACTTTTACTTGTATTTACTATAGCAAGCAATAGCAACCAGAAGTTAAGAGACAAAACCATAAATGGAACAAATGAAAAATTTGGAGAGCGGCATAAGGTCAATATTTCATGTGGACTAAGGGCCAACTCTTCTTACTACCTACCTATCACTTCTTCTTCCCTGTCTAGCTGTTGTCTTCAGTAAACTAATAAAATAAAATAAAAAGTCTCATGCAGTACCTCCAAAAATATATTTTAATACAATATAATCAACTTATATAGAAAACTCAAGACATGTCTGCTGCAGCTTTTTGGTGGTTGGTTTTATATACAGTAGCAGCTGCATATAAATGTGGCTTGGGAGAAGAATTGATAAAAAAAGTACTGAAAATGTCCTTAAATTAATAGCTAAATATAATAAGAATGATAATAGTGTTTAGACTGTAATGTGACTTTTACTACTATACGTGTTTTTTTCTTTTTCTGAGGGCCAAATTCTAAAACTAACATTATATGCAAGCATGTGCATCAAGTGAACTAAACACTGATCGCATATTTATGCCTCAAACCTACAATAAGAAATTTTTTTGGCCACTTGCTGCGGCTGAAAACGTCTCTACCAGAGCTGTGAGAGTGAACCAAAACAGGAAATACAAGGACAAGACTTTATTTAGTTCATATTGCTCATCTCACCAACAACACTCAATACTCTCCAGGAAAGTGTTTTGAAAGGTCATGTTTCTTGCTTAAGACTGTATTCTCACATCATGCCAAGCAGAGGTCAACCGAATCCTGCAGAATCAGGAGACAGCAGTATAACACTATAGCGGTGGAACAACCTTCTCGTCATCTCAGACCTGCCCTCCGATAGTTCCGACGACCCTCCCTCAGGCTCCATTATTTTTCCCCTCTGATATAATGGATCAAGAAGCTCCTGTAGAGGGAACAGATGGTCGGAGCTGAGCATAACCCAAGGCCCTTCTATCCACCGTTTCTTTTCTTTTCTTCTTTTATAATTATGCCTTAAGGGGAACAACCCAAAGTGGCTTTCCAACTTGCAGCTTTTGACCAAAGCTTCAGCTCAGCTCCTGACTCTGTCTGAAAGAGGGGGATGTCGCGGCACAGATTGTAGGGTCAGCATGACACATAGAACTTTAGCTGAGCTGTGTGGGTTTGAGTAGATTAAATCCCAGAGATGGAGCAAAGACAGAAAAATACACTGAATCAGGACTTGAACATGAACTGAAAGTATTACACTGTGTGGAAACACATGCTTTTAGCATGGAAAATCTGAGATAAACACACAGGCCCTATCAGTGTAGTAATGTAGCACCCACATATTCATACACAATTTCATAACATTGCAGGTCAGTATGTTCAGTTGTAATGCAGTCATTGCATTCCCAGTCACATCCTGTAATCATGTAATAAAATTGTTGGAATCCAAGACACCACACAGTGAGGCAGTGATAATGTTTCTTTCAAGTGATCTGACCAAAAATGATAAATGAGAATCGTTTCTTTTTTTCTTAGGAAAATGTCACAAAAGCTATAAATGGCCACTGAGATTGAATTTTTTATCAAGGCAAGGGAGAGAGAGGGAGAATACAGTTAGGGTTAGAAAACATCTTCATGTTATTGTTTTTGATGCTGACATATTAATATATACATATAATATATTATAGGTTATGAGAAATTAGAGCAGTTATTAAGAAGCACTTCAGCACAGCAGCAGACAACACACAAGTAAAACACCATAGATTGTGTTTCCGGATAAATTATGAGGGGACCAAACAAAGGGAGCAGACTCATTGTAATTCTTCCAGAAGAATAAAAAAAAAAAATGCAATAAGTGACCTCGAGCACATGAGGACCTTGCAGGGAGCACAGTTTGAGGAAGGTCTGAATTGGAAAAATGCAATTTGTCCAGGGCAAAGCCTTCTGCTGCGTGACAATTCAGACAATGCGAGGGTGTGGCCGGTGTGTGACAGACAAGCCGAGCAGTTGGAGACTTCCTCACATATGTTGCTATGGAATCTTGTAGTGTTTAAGGTGCATTAATTGATTTTTCCAATCTATTAAAGGAATTGAAAACGGTCTTCTTACATTCAGTTTTTTTTTCTTTCATTGCTTCTTTCTTTTGTATCTCAATACAGTTTCACCTCGTTGCCAAGGGAAATGTAATTAGCTGTTTTCTTCTGCTTGCTACAGTCACTATCAGCAGGTCATTAACAGTCCAATCTCATCCTTCACTGCTGTCCTACCTATTCTGAGTTGTTTACCTAATCTCATACAACAATGCAGCACACGAAAATAGAGAGGACTCTCTGTTGTACTAAGCACTAGAAGTAATATAACGGACCTGGGATGACACTCATCCTTAATGTTGAATTGAGCTTTAATTGAAAGCTCCTTTGAAATTGATTGTCCTGCTGTACAATAACATTGCAATATATACTGTGTTACACCATATCACATACCTACACATGTTTAAAGTGCTGTACTATGTTGTTTAAAGACAGAATTTCTATACATTGTATATATACAAAATATATATAAATTGTGCCTACAGAAATTCTATATACATAGAATGGGAAAATGGATTTTGTTTTTTATGGATGTTGTGTTTTTATGGATATTGTGTACTCCATGTATGTCTTCATGATTCAAAATACTTCCTCTGCAACTTCCCAACCAGCCCGTCCTCACGAGAAAAACAACAGTTTAGGTCTAAATTTCAGCTGGCAAAAATGACCTATACTTATGTTTACATCATAGCGGCTGTAGTAATTATGACACGGGGAAGTGACACAGTTCAGATGATGTCAATATAAGGTGACAATTTGCCTTATCAGGAGGAGATAGGTTGGGTGGATGACTAGATGGACAGTGGACTTTGTTGCAGGAGACCACATCCTGTTTCCAAGCACGTGTGTCATTTTTTTAAAACTGTAAAGTTGTGGTGTTTACTGTTGCCATGACAACTGTTGCGTAACTTTGAGGAAGTATAAGCCACATTTCAAGTGATCATTTTAACCTCCACCTTGAATAACATGTTTAGGATTAACTGGTTAAAGCACTTTTTGAAAAATGACTCCTTCATGTTGAACTTCATTCCCAAATTTGTTTTTGATCAAACTGGAGGACTCCACTTCCTATTGGTATGCAATTACAAAATAAATGAAATAACGGGGGTAATGGGGGCTATTCCCAATAGTTCTGTAATTTTATGCAAGGGTTTTTTATGTCAAGCGGATGTTTCTTTGGCTAATCCTGTTGACACTCCTTGAGGGAAAATGTTTCTCACCATCCTGTAAGAATAAGAACAAATCTATTCGTTCTCTGTTTCAGAGAGAGGTTGTCAGTCACAAAGCCTTATGTAACTACATATTGTGGTAACTTTGCTAAAAATATTCCTTGGATAAAAGTTTGGTCATTGCCTCACAAATACTTTACTATTAATAAGATTAGAGAGGTTTCCTTTAAAATTATACGTAAGTTTTACCCTGCAAAGCATTTTCTCAAGACATTTAAGGATGATCTAAATATAAATTGTTCTTTTTGCTCAGCTCATCTAGAAACTGTGCCCCATCTTTTCTGGCATCGTCAGTACTCTGTAATTATGGAAAGATGGTTCTAAATTTATTATTGACGTCTTATACAAAGACTTTGCACTATTTTATGAGCATGTTATATTTGGATTCTTTGTCTATGACAGGACATTTGATGAAACAATAATTTATAATTTGAGGTATAAATCATAAATCTATTGATTATTCTTGCCAAATTCTATATACATAAGTGTAAGTTTACACACCAAAGGCCCCTCTTAACTGTTATTTACAAAGATTTGGAACAGTCCAAATCTTTGTAAATAACAGTTAAGAGGGACATTTTGAACAGTCCATAAAAACTATTAAATAACCAATAAAACCATAAAATTGCACTGGGATGTGTTAGTATGTATGTGAATAAAATATGATCTTAGCTGTTCTGAGCACAGTTTGTATCCCAATGAAGATGTGTCTCACTGATTTTCTCCACTATTCTGAAGGATCTGATCTCTTGGACTAACACTTGGACTTGATAAGACAAGAGACATTTGTTTTCCGTCTATGAGTTGTGTGTTAACTGTATATATAAGTTTTACTATTTACTTATCCTAACCCCCCAGCATGTTTGAATATTTGAATTTTGCACTGTGGTTATTCTTAGTGACAAAATGTGTGGCATGAGCAATTTGTTCAATAAATACATTTTAAAAATAATTTTTTAAAAGTGAACATTTTAACCCAAACCATGATCCTTCCCTCATCCTAACCAGTGGTTTTTGTGCCTAAACCTAACCAGACCTTAATCACAGTGTTGTCACATCATAAAACATCATTATTTTCAACAGTAATTTGTAACGGTTTTGGAAAGCCTGACTGCATTACGTCGTAGTAATGCACTCCATAGTTGGCATAAATGTAACTATAGGTTGTATTTGCCAGGCTTGGATTTTAAACCTGTACTGTTGTTTTTTTTATGGGGATGTGTGGCCCAAACAAATACATTATGTATTCGTGTTTGAGTAATGTTAACTAAAAACTACGGTGTCCACATATTTTAGGAAAATACTGAACCTTTTGGTAAATCAGCCTATATTTGTGTGACATTTTCTTAAAGATTTTCATCTTCAGTAGAAACAAATGAGCTTGGGACTGAGTGGTACAGACAGAGAAATCAGGAAATAATAAAATACAGATGAACACATCGTTGGTGTTGGTGTTTTCATGGGATTTGTCATCAAAAGAAAAATATTTAGAGTCTTTAGAGTCTAAAGGTTTAATTCAGATGAATTTAACTATCCAGGGAATCCATAATCCTCCCACCACAAAATACAAACAAAAAAAATGTATTTTTGTTATCTTCTCCCTGAGAGGTGTTTAACATTATCTTTCTTTATATTTCTTTATATACCTCAAAAGGAAGAATTATTGTATTTGCTTTTTCAACTTTGTTGTTGACTTATTTGGAACAAGACAACATGTTTGGGGAATTAATCAAGATTTTGAACACCACAGATTATAAAAGATACTTTGCTCAAAATGCCTGATGACCAAAATTATATTGTACTTTAACCTAAAACCAGACTCAGCAGACAAGGCAAAAATAAAACAGCTGTAACTTGGTCAATAAACAGACAAGCAGGAAGGAAGGTAAGCTGAGGTCAAAGGCAGGTAAGTAGTGGTAAAAACTCAGCCTGACAGGCCAGACATCAACTAAAGATTTAGCTCTGTCACCAGATAATTTATCATCATCCTGTCAACTGTCAATGGGGTTCTTCAGGGCTCAAGTTTAGGTCCCATGTTTTTTTTTCCTGTACAAGCTTCCACTCTGTCATAAATATGACTTTTTCACTGCTACAAACACATTTCATATTAAAGTCAAATGTTGTTTTAAAATTAAGTTATCTATCCCTTCATCTACTAGGACTACAGCAAATGCAGTTAATCAAAAATTTTGAATTAACATCCAATACCTTTGAGATATAGTTTGTTTCAAAATCTACATCTACCATTTAAAAACAGAGGCATAAGCACTGACACCTTAACAGCTAGACAGATAATTATAGTGCTTTTTAAGGAATAGCAGGTGCAGTACCATGAGGTTAAGAAAACGACAATGCTTGAAGGGATTGCGAGTGATACATTTCAAGTAATTATTTTTCAGCAGTTTGGGAATGAAAACATTCTTTTCTTTTTATTTAACATCCTGCACTTACTGTGTGCCTGTCAAAACAAGGACTTTCACACAAACAGAAACTATGCTGTCAGTGGGAAACACATTTTCCTGTGAGGTTTCATCAGGAGCTACAGGGAGTGTCCATAGGGACCTGTGAGTAGCATATGAATAATGTACAAATGCATCCCAAATTGTAAGTGACAGGGAAGAACAACTCATCTTGCTCGGACTCTTTGAGTGAAGTTTAAACTGCAAATATTGATTCCAATTAGTCTATGTCTGTGTGTGTGTATATGTGTGTGTGAATTTCACTAGGAGCTTTTATGCCTCAGGATGTCTGTGAACCAATTAATCTAGTCCATAACAGACTGTA
The DNA here is from genome assembly GCF_963924715.1 of Thunnus thynnus. Lineage (NCBI taxonomy): Eukaryota > Metazoa > Chordata > Actinopteri > Scombriformes > Scombridae > Thunnus > Thunnus thynnus. Next base: position 24,782,570 of record NC_089532.1, on the reverse strand, counting down.
TGCTAGTGGATTATTTTTTTCTGATTGGAAGGTTCAGACACCGGCGGTTAATTAGCTTTAAAGGGTTCGACTGACATCCACATCTCTCTTAACTCCCTAATTTAATTTTCAATCCTAATATAATTATCACACAGACCCAATTATTGATGACATTCAACAGGAGGACGTCCCCGCCATCCCGTCACTTGATTCAGACTCATTTTTTCCACTGGAGACAGACAGAAATACCATCTGCTACTGTCTGAGTCTATCCATACTGTAACACAGGGAATAAAAAAGTAACATAGAGATGGTATTCATACTGTGTGAGAGGAAGAGCAGACAGGACGTCCAACACAGTGATGGGAACTAATTGGAGGCAACAGTGAGCTGATAGGCTGACATGATCCGGGTCAAGGAATCACAGGGAATCTTCATCATTTGCTGCTCAGTCATGTCTCAAACAGAAAACTGAAGCATGTGTGTTGTTTTTATTATGGTTTTCATTGGAGGAGTTTGCGAATAGTGGGGAAAAGTACTATTGAATTTGAAATACTAATACACACATTGCAACATACACTGCATCATCATCTTCACTGTTATACTTCACCCAGTCACACTGATTTTCTTCTTTAATAATCATTTGCTCTATTTGTGTAGGATTCATAGTAATTGTCATGGAAATTCTGGTTGCACAGGGAAAGGAATTGATGTAGGAAATTGATGCATTTCTAAAAGTTGTTCATAAATTCCATGGATACCACTCGGAGGTAGTTAAGGGCAACCCAGGGACCTTAGAGTTCTTGAGAAAATGTAACGGTTGATCAGAGCTGCTGATGAACAGAAACTCAGGCTGAATCGAAATGTCCAGACTTACTTGCAGACTTGTGGACTTAGCGGGCACAGTAGCTTTTTGTGGGCTTCCAAATGGGAAAAATAAATGTCTTTTCTACCAATACTTTTTCAAGTTTTTATAGATTTATGTTTATTTACTGTATAAATGATAATAATAAAGACAAGAATAATGTACACAGTAAGTAAAGTTATCAGCTTGTAATTTAGTATTTTGGAATTGTAATGAATAATAAATTGCTCTACTTCCACTCAGTACCAGCACATCCAGTTAGAATGACTTGCACTCTTGTGGCCTATACTGTGCACCCAATACTCAAAAAGGAAAAAAAAAATCAAAAACATAATAATAAAGTTTGATATGTTTCATCATATATACTACAATCCAGACCAACACTGAAGAATAGTTTTGTTGAGGTTTGATATATCACGTATACAGTTCATGATATGTATTGGCTGAATACTTTGGACCTTGGTTTATTATAAGCTGCAGAGTTAGACAGGCAAAAGTTGGTTTCCATCCAATTAAGAAAAGAAATATAAGCACATACAAAGTATAATTAAAGAAGCAGACTTTACACATAGTTTGCATAAATCACCAACGTCCATACTGTTAAAGGATAGGTTCTCAGTTTTTCAAGTCTGTCTTCAAACAACAGTCAGGTGCCCATATGAACAATGAAACAGATTCTTTTTCTTGCTGTAATCATTTCTCTTGTTCATACTGACCATTAGAAGATTGCTTCCTCCCTCTTTTAATGCAGTTGATGGGAGACAAAATCCCCAATCCTCATTTTGTGCAAAAATGTGTTCAAGAGTTTAGCTTACAGGACGCTTCAGCTGTCCAAATTAGTCAAATAAAGTGGATATCCTCCAAAGTTTCTGTCTTTTTAGTACAAAATTCCCTCTTTGTGACTCCCCAGACAGTGTTTCTTTGTTGAGCTGCAGTGGAGGAGTAGCTACAGAAAGATGGAAAGAAAGAATTTGTACTAAAAAGGCTGTAACTTTGAAAAATAGCATCTCGATTTGACTCATTTGAACGACTGAAGACACATATTAGCTTCTGAAAAACTTGAAAAAACATTTTTGCACTGAAGGAGGACTGTGGATCTATCCCCTTGTCACTTTCATTGACAGCACATTATGAAGGGATTATTGTCTAGTGTATATGACTAGTATGAACAGGAGGAATGATTATGGCAAGAAAAAGCAGTTTTTTTTTATTAATATGGGCACCTGACTATTGGTTTGGGACAGAGTTGAAAATTTGTGGACCTATTAAGAACCATTCAGAAAAATACTTGACATGATGATAGTGTGCACTATCGTACACATTTGACCAAATTTCACAAGGGCTCAGTCTGGTGGGTGGTCATTTAGGTTCAGCCTTATTTATCTTGGTGTATGTTTATACTTGGCAGAACACAAGGTAAAATGTATCTTTAATGCACTCAACAGCCTGAATTATGGATCTATGTATGCTACATGTGCGATAAAATAAATCTTGATGTGAACTTAAAACGATTATTTTAGCCTTGTTCAATGTAAGTGTTCTTGACATATGGAAGCAAGGCCTAAAAGTCAGATATAGTGCATGTCTTATTTAGGTTGTTGAAAAAGTAAATAAATAAATAGCAGAGTCAATAATCCTCTCAGTGTATCCCTGGTGAGGTGGTTATTATTTTTCCCTCTCATCCTTCCACACATCTATCTCAATCAGCTGGCACACTATGCTCTAACGAATTGCACAGCAGAAATAGATTTGCAAACTTTTACAAAGCAAGTTGGAGTTTGGTATGAGACGAAGACATCACTGTGTGCACAGTGATTAACATGACGGGGTTGGAGGTAGAGAGCAGATTGATGCAGCACTTGCTCCTTCCTACTGTTCATTAGCAATTTCTGAACCGTAGACTCTTAGTACTATTTGGAATAAGAGAGAAACACCATCAATCATTTTCAGACTGTTAGCTTTAACCTGTATTGTGCAATTATTCTCTCTACCACTTGTCTCAATTGTCTTGCTTGCTTGATCAGTTGGAAAGCCTTTCAGTTCAACAGCTAAAGGATTTATGGAGAGGATTAACATTTGTCTATATAAAGGGAAATGTCTTCCATAGCAGCACAGCCGACCATTGAATATTTCCTCATTCCTCACTGCTAATTTAATCTACATCAATGCACTTGAGAAAAATACAAGCGAGGGGCTCCTTGGGGAGAAGTGAAGGGTAAAATCTACCACTTAGACCCAAGTGATATGGGTGAGACATCACAAACAAATGTTGCCAACCTGCAAGTCAGGCATCTATTGTCCTGTACAGCCATTCAGAGTGGCCACCAAAGGCTCAAGCGGTGACTGTATCTGCTATTGGCTCATTTAAGAAGGAACGGACTCAGGGGAGCTAATTAAAGAGCAATCAGGTGAAGTCTTGCGATTTCTAATTGCATCCCAGGAGTCTAAAGGCTATGGAGTAAAAGAGGAGAGTAGGAAATTAATGGGGATTTATAGACTGTATACTATATATATAGAAAGAAAGGCAGATTAAAAGGTGCTTCGAGGGGGCAGTCTAAATGTGAGGATAAGGAGATTTAGAGGCAGCTGAAATGTAAGAGCTTAATATTATTGATTTAATATGCAATATCTAAATCACAACAAATGACAAATCATTCAAATATATGGATATCTGCTGAAAGTATACTTGAAAAAACACAGAAACACAAGGTTAGAGAGTTGGGCTACTGGTGTCAGGTTTGACCACCCATAGAGCCACCAACTTTCACCAGTTCACTTATTAAAACTGAGCAAACAGTCAGACCACACAGCCCATTAAGTAGCTGTTCTGGAACTCTCAATCATATGACATGATCCTGATTAGCAGGTGGAGTTTGCCAGGTTGCCGGGGTTGGTAATGAAGCCTTAATGCTGGTTGTTATATGTCAATCTAACTGGAAACAAGCCTGCCAAATGCAGTCAGCCTGCATGAACCAATAATGATAAACCGGCGTGTTTGCTGAAATCATTTCTTTTGAATGAACTTTGGGTCAAGATCTGTGACTCAGCATTTGAAATCATGTCAAACCAAAATCCATTTACATTCTAGCTCTTTAAAAATGCCTGCCAGCTGTTAGTGTTCTGAATAATTCTGTCAGAAAGGTTAAGTGTGAGTGGTTGGCGCTTTTGTTTTAAAGTTTGTATTGTTGTAGGTGGAAATATTTTTTCTTTTCATTCTAAACTGGCTTCTTGCCTATCACATTACATCTATCTGGTATGCCTGCATGAAAAATATTTTTAGACAATGGTGAGATTAGTGTATTAGTGTTTTCAATCAGTCAGTGTGATTATAGCTGCTGCTTTTACCATTAATTATACTTACTGATTCTTTTCAAAGGCATGCTTAGAGGGCTTCCTGAGGAGGCACGAGCCTTGACTAACTCATTGTCAAGAGATTGTGACTCACCACCATTTGTATTTGGCTGTGAACCAGATGTACGTTTTAGTATAAACAGTGAGTGCATGTGTATATGTGTACAGGGCTTGACATTGGCACTCACCCACCCGCCAAATGCGAGAAGAATTCGACAGTGGCGTGTAACACAGTCACTCTTACTAGCCACTTTGGCGGGTGGCATTCCATGTCATGAACTCTTTTGTCATAAACTGGAGCAGCGCTGCAGATCGATCCGTGGAAAACTGCTGTCAGCTCAACTCCCAGCAAGCATTGCTATTCCTACAGCCACTTGGAGGGCTGATAAATGCCCTCTCTCTCTCTCCCTCTCTCTCTCTCTCTCTCTCTCTCACTCTCTCTCTCTAACACACACACACACACACACACACACACACACACAGCTAGCAAGAGGAAAAATTAGGAGTATAGAATTCTGTCATTCTGAATCAGCAAACAATTTAATTGATTAGACAGAAATCATTTTGTCTCTACTACAGACCTCTGCTACTTTGTATTATTTACTGTTGTTAATAAATATATAAATAGACAAAGTTTTTCTCTTGCTAGTCTAACAGTTTAGTTTTTAACTTTTCAGTTAATCTTCTACACTCCTGCACCACTTTTATTATATGCAATAAGAAGCTTCTCTTTTTATATCTTTGTCTGACTCGATTGCATGTTTCCATATAAAAGGAGCTTTACACAACCTCATCAGAGCTGAATATTTGATGACTGTAGTGTTACTACATTTTATGTTGTCTTAATTTGGGTGTTTACAGTGGTCATTTACATTTAAAAGGTTGTAAATCGAGTTCTACAAATAAATTGTAGCACACCATAGTCAACTTTAATCAATTAAAATGTTATTTCCCAACAACAAAATTGTGGCTAGTGAAAATACTGAGTGGCTATTCATTTTGGAAAACCACTAGCCACAGTGGCTGGTGAGCAAAAAAGTTGCTGTGTATATATGAATGTTGAGTGCAGAAACAATCAGGTATGTCTTATAATACTCCTGTGTTACTCAGCCTTTCTGCCTGCTACCTCATCTAACACAAATTCTTAGTTTTGAAGCTGATTTGATTATTTCCAACCCAGTCTCACATCAAAATTTGCAATAACTGCGTTGGCCCACAGCGCAAAATGTATTAGTTTCACAATGACAGCTCTAAAATTGTGAGATGCCTATGTTTTTTGTTTATTTGTTTGTTTGTTTTTTTTGGCCTATTATTTTCTATTGGCCTGCATCCATGTCACATGTCTGTCTACGAAAAACAAAAAACAAAAAGAAGAAAGGCTGCCATTCCTTTTATTCTCATTGGAAATGCAATATTTTAAGATAGTTTTGCCATTAAGCTAAAGTACATATTGTAGATGCCAAAAAAGAGTTGATTTCAGGGGCAGGAATCAGATTCCAGGGATGGCACTGACCTCCCACATAACTATCATCACCAGATTCTGACTGTGCACATGCATATGAATTGGCTTTTGACTATTTATGACGGAAGACATAAGAAAAGCCATTCATTGAGGGGAAGAAATATTACATCTTGCAAAAGCTAACATTTCACTGCCTCTCTCTGTATGAAAGTTCTGGGTCCAAATCATGTGAATTTAGTGCCCTTTGTTGGCTTTCTGTTCTACAGGTATTTCCTCTTTCCTCCCACAATTCAAATAGAAGAGAACTACAGACCCTTAAGACCAGCAACAAAACTGAAACTGGCATGTTTTTGCAAATAGCTGATTTGCAACCAAAGCAATACATTGCATCAGTTGCTGAAGTGAGCACAAGGTCAGTGGCCAAACCATACAGGCATGTGTTTATAGGCTTGCTGGTAGCTCCGACAGTCGTTTGACTTTGCACAGGAGTAATTTCATTTCTAGTATACTACTGCTTTAAACAGCCTCTACATAGGTGAATGGCACTTGTATGTCTTTGCCATATGATGGACTGGCAACCTGTCTTTGTGTTCCTTGCCTTAAGACAGTTAAGTTTCCACCAATCACTTTCAGACTCAAGTACCCCATAAAGCTCTGACTTTTATTAAGTTAGTGGCCCACTTTAAAACACCTCTGGTGCATTGGCCCGTGCTGCAGCACTACAATATGTCCCCTGGCTATGCTGAACCAGGGAAAAATAACAATGAAAACAGTTTAAGTGACGGAGGGTACAGGTGCATCTGAGAGAACAGATGCAGTGAGGAAGACAGAAAGACAGAAAGAAAGAAAGAAAGAAAGAAAGAAAGAAAGAAAGAAAGAAAGAAAGAAAGAAAGCAAAAGAAAGGACTTCTATGGGGAAACATGTCAGGTTGGAGAGGCAGAGAGAGATTGCAGACCTCACACTAGTGTTCATTTGTTCAGTTATCAGACTGTTGTTGCTTTGCATGCATAATACAGGCCAGTGTAATTTGATGAAATCTCTTCGATCTCATAAAATGAGTGTAAGCACTGCAAAATATTATCAGGAGAACATTCATTAGGTGCTCTCCACAAATCGGGCTTTGGGTATTGAGTGGTTACTCAGTTGTTTTCTCAGACAATGATTCTCAGTCATCCAGCCTTAACATCTTCCTTATCTCCACCTGCTCTTATGGGCCCACTGCCATTGTCAGTGATGTGGGCTCATTTGTTTTTCTCTACTGGATGATATTGTTCACTAAGAATCCAGAGGTAATACTGATAGTATGATCTGTCTATGTCTTAGTTCTCACCACACCTTTAGGTAGCAAAATGGTAACATTTGCATAATGCATTTCTAGAGTGCATTGATAATGTTTTTTTTTTCTTGTGCTATCATCACCTGATTTAGTAGAGAGAGGATCCTTGAGTTATACAACATGTATTATTTCAAAAAAATGATAAACACAAAATCTATGCAGTGTCTTCTATTTCTTAAATCAAATCCAGCAGCAGCACTTTGTCACCAACTCCCCACCACACACAGGTAGCAAATGACATGTAATAAAATATACAGTGGGCCATTAGCTAAGATCTGCCCCGCTTTTGTTACTGTTGCTATGCCTGCCAAGGTGTCTGTTCTTGCATAGCATGTGTACAGTTTATAAGGATTAATTGTGGCAGATATTTTGATTTTTTTTTTTACATAAAGTGTCCTTCATTTCAGAGAGAAAAGAGAAAAGAGAAAAGCAGACTTCTCATTTCTGGACAGGGACCGTCGACTTTTCTGGCTCAAATGACAACAGTTGCAGTTTATCAGCACTTTCTAGCTTGCTAATAAAGCTAATGTTACAATGTTGAGTTAGTTGAATTGACTCATTTTAAAATGAGAGTATTAAATATACACTGGATGGCTGGTTACATAATATAATGCTAAAAGACTGAAGGCTAAAGCTGCGTGTCCCTGGCAAAAAGGACTGTTAGTTTATTCTAACATAACCCTGTTTGGCTGCTTTGCCTACAAACATCCAAAATGTCATTTTGCTTTTAAAATGACAGACAAATATCTTTAGGGTGACCAAAGGGTAATGTTGGCTGGCATTGCATCAGAGTCAGCCAGAGCTGCTAACATTTGTTATGCTAAACTCTAATAGCATCTGGACCACCATTCACACAGCGGGAAAATACTACACAGTTATTAACTGATAGCTTTTACTCTTTGGCTGTGGAAGTATGACTGTGGGTAGTGTGATAGTTAGCCAGAGGAGCAGATCAACACAATTTTTAAAGCATTCCTTATGTTTTTATTCTTGTGTTTTTGGTTTTGGGAGGGCTAAAGGGACATCATCCTCCAAACTCTTTAGATAGTGAGATCTACAGCCCCATGTACACCCCCTCAGCATCTGGAGAGATCCAAAGCTTGACAGACCTGTCTTGCCTAGTTACAGTTGCTAAGATATGATTGGGCAATCATTGCTTGAGGGGGGAGGGGTGTAAGCAAACAGTCAATTAACACATTACTGTATGTTAGACTGAAAAATATTAACATTACTTCATATGCTTGTGAGCCTGGTTGCACAGTCACCCTGACAACCATTAAGAAGGACTGCAATGGTAGACTGAGCTGAGCTAAAGATGAGTCTGCACTCCCCTCTCACTTCTCTTCCCCGTCTTTATATAGGGTTTGATGCTGAATAGAACTGAGGCCACCAGGGAAGAACCTGCCTCACTGTGTTTTTCCTTCCCTCACTGCAGCTGTGCTCCCTCCACCCAGCACAAGCAGAGCCCTCCATCACCAACCCAGCAAGACCTTTATCCTGCACACTGTATGATTTAATAAATGACCCCACTGAGGGGTCTGTGCGTTTTGGGAATAATATGTTCTGTGAGTGTATTGTATTGCGACCCCATGCCGCAGCATACAATACTGTGTATAACATGACATACTACCAGAGGATCACAGTATGATGTAATATCCAACAAAATGAGGTTGATACAGATCTATAAAACATTATTTGTCACATAAAACAAAGTTGTGATACAATATTACATGTAATACTAGTGGATATGATATGATGCAATACAATCTTAAACAACATGTTCTGTAAGTATTAATGCATGATGAGGTGTCCCAGTATTAGAAAAAATGGACAAGGTGATGGTGAAGAACACCACAAAGCAAAGAAGCTTGAGGGTTTTTTTTGGTTTTTTTAGCAAAGCACAGGACCAGGAGTGAGAGTAGGTTAGTAATGCTACTTCATTTCTATGAAAGACGGGAGGATGGACTTCAAAGTCAAATACATCCTCTCCTTGTGTCTGTCTGTATCTTGCGTCAGTTTCTTTCCTGCTGGTTAAATGTCCCGTCGTGGCTCTCTGTGTGTAATGTTATTTAACTCTTTGCTGTGTTGTTGATGGTTTGTAGCTCTTATTTTGCACTGTTTGTGGTTGCTGGTTTGAGGCTGTTGTGTTGTTCCTGCTGTCTGTGGAGCCCGCCGAGGCTTTGAATAAGCTGTTTGCTGGTTGTTAAATCACCTATTGCTGCTGCTCGTCTGTGAATTCTGATTGTTTGGGGCAGTAGCATAGCCAGACATATTAATTTAGGTGTGCCTGTGGGATATAAGGTATCAAGAAATGGTTTGTAGTTGTAGTAGTTTTTAAATATATCCACACTATCTGGGGACATTTCTATTACTTTTGTGATAATGTCTTTGGATTTGCAGCAATGTTGAACCCACAGTAAGCAGTTGGTCCTGTGCCTACTGTAATGTGCAAATATTGCTAGAGTTTATTTCACTAAAATCCTGCAGCTACATTTCTGTGACTCCTCTCTGATTTTCATTTAATTCTGCTTAAGTCTGGAAGCAAATGGAAATGACACATCACGGCTCAGTGGATGTTTCCTATTGTTTTAAACCTTGAAGATGTGCTGACACTTGTAAGTCATACTAATGTGCTCTTTGTATAAATTGTGCTTTTTGATGGTAGAAGTAATTTTTGAAATGGGACCTGCTGGTGCAGCCTATTGTGTTCTTGGCTTAGGGATTGTAAATGTAATAATAGCTTATAAATGAAGCTAAACTTTGTTAATCTCACACTTTGCTATATTGTTGGATACATGATGGTTGGTTCATTTATGAAGGGGCACGCTGTCTGTTTGTTTTTGCCACATTAGAAAATCTGAAAAAACCTACTAGAAAATCTGATGTGATGTAGCTGCATGATCAGGGCTGCAAATCTTCAGTGAGTATTGAAGTCACCACAGCTCCAGGTTTGACATTGCTTTTATGCAACAGTTGTGCTATAACATTATATTGGAAATCACTGCAGCATTAAATGAAGAAATAATGTTGCAGCTCGCCTCTGCCACCTTATTTCTTGAAACTATCACAAAACAAGACTCAAAACTGTTATGGTTGATCTACAGATCACTTTGGTTCTTGCACACCTTATATCCCACAGGCACACCTAAATTAATATTTCTGGCTATGCTACTGATCACTATGGTAACCACTGACCAATCAGCTCAATGGAAAAAAAATTGGTCATCTTTCCTGCAGGACTCTGTCATGGACAAAAGTATTGAGTTTTTGACAGTTAAAAAAGAGCAACACATTTTTATAGATCTGTGGAATCACTTTGCCAACCATGAAAAATTTAAAAATTGTTTTTACACAACCAAGTGTCCAATCTGGGTTTAAAGCAGCAGGGATTCTAACAAACAGACACATGGTTTACCATACTAACCACCGACTGAATAACCAATATCTGCTGCATATTTATTGTGCACACTGTTAATTAGCGTAGTAGATTATAGATGCATTACACCTTATCAGGCCCTTATTTCTTTGCTTCGGGCCTTTTTTGATTATCTGTACTGTTTCTTACCCTACTGTAACTGGGGTTTTTTTTGATAATATTCATAATATTCATTATGTAATATTCAGGTTTGTTCATCACCTGACAAAAAGGCACCAAAATGTCACTATTCTAAACCACTTAACATGTTGAAAATGCCAACATATTTAAAAGGGCTTACAGTAAATAATAACTCCTACATTTATGTATGGTCTTAGTTTTAATGTTTAGATATCACTCTCATTGTGTCTACAGCTTCTTGTGGTATTCTAGATGTGTGATTATGTTGAATATATGTTACATTGCAGGTATCAGTGTTACATCTCACATAATATTAAGTATTCCATTCATGAGTCTGATGATGTCTATTAACTCTGCCTCTTTCACATGAGGGTCTGTTGTTAATCAGTTTTGTCGCACTGATTATCCAGGATTGATGTTGGGCTCAGTGAAGCCAAGTCACCCAAAGAGAACCAGACTCAGATAAAGCTGTTATGTACATAGGGATATCATTTGTCACAGAATTTTTTTTTAAAAAAAGGTTTTTTTTAGAATTTCAATATTTATATTTACCAGGTTTACAGAGGAGATTTCAATTATTATTATTTTTTATACATTTTATTAATTCTGTCTTTCCTACATCTCATATTCACAAATCCTGGCCTGCAAGTCATCTGCTGACAGGAAACATAAACAAAAAAATACATTTTAAGACACAGAAACATTGCCACTGTGTTCCACAGCAATGACTGCACCACTGTGCAAACCTCCTCTATCATAGTTAGGACTGACCTGCAATAATTTGGATTAAATGTACTGGGTCATTTGTCTTTATATAGGTCTCGTTTCTATGCTGTGCCTTATGTTCTGATTTAACAAATCAGAAAAAAATGAAATTACAGTCTAGTTTATTCGTCATGCCCTGTTGTATAAGGTTGTGCATTTCACACGTTTCTGTTCATGTAGCAAGTTCAAGCTTTAGCTGTACACATGTGAGTTAAGTGTGGTGGCAGAAGTAAAATTCACAGTATAATTTCAAATCAAATTGGCTATAACAGGCCTTTCATTTCAATGTTCTACATGACAGAACAGACTCTGCACTTACACTTTGTAACCCCGGCAACACACAACCAAACAGCATACATTTAATCTCAAAAAGTATGAATACATACAGACAGTCTATTGAAAAAATATCTTTTGGAAAACTTAAAAACATATGAATTAGTGATCATAGTCGGAGATCTGAAAGAGAAAACCCAAGCACAAGTACAGTGTACCTGAATAACAAAGACAAAGTCAACAGAAAAAAGAAAGAAATACATTTTTCTCACTGGGTATTTTGATAAAAAACAAAAACAAACAAAAAAAACAACAAGAAAGCCACAGCTGTTTTTTGTGAGGATTGTGAATGCAGTGTGCTCACTTTACATGTGTACAATGTACTGTATATACAGCATATATTTCATGAGTTTATCACAGTGCAACCTTGTCCACACAGTATGCTTCAACTACATGTGGTTCACCTCTATCCACACTATATGAGCACACTGCTGACTTTATATGACTAAAATTGACCTCATTTGATTTCATTTGAGAAAAAAAATAAAGACTGATGTTTACGTATCTCTTTGCATGCCGCTGAGCGTTGATAGCCTCTTTATATACAGTAGAAGCACTGTGTACCCCTTAAAGCATAAAGGATCAAGCCGCTCCAGGGAAGGTTATTAGTAAAATGTCTAAACCTAATAGCCATGAAGAGGCAGTCATTACAATGGCTCTTCATGTATGTGAAGCTATTACTGTTACCACAGGCCACTGACTATTAACCTGTCTCTTCTGATTAAGTGCAGCTATGAGAAAAAGACACAGACTTGAAAAGAGGAGGAGATTGGAGGACAAATGGCTGGGTTGGGACAAGCATAGTAGAAAGAGTGTGTGATAGAAATACTGTGGAATTTATGCAAATCAGAGTTATTGTATTGTATATATTTTTTTTTTAGTTGTCCTGACAAGACTAAACACTGGCCTTTCTGGAAAAGAGTTTTAAAGCTGTTGTGATGTTTCACCCCTATATTATGCTGTAGTCATTACAGAAAAGATAGATAGTTGTATTTGTTATATCTGGTGTTAAAATGGGCAAAGAACAGGTTAAATATGATGCGCTTCACTGGTCTTTGCAATTCTCCTTCAGCTATTCCATTTCAACTTTTTATTGTGTTTCAAATTTCCCCTTTTGCAACATGTTTTTAGATACAGGTTCAAGATGACTTTTGACCTAAATGTGAGTGGCAAAATGACAGGTCAATTTATCACTGTTCAAAGTTCAAAGTTGCAGTCTGAGGTCAGTCTGTGCAGTAGGCCTATTGCATTTCACTTAAACACATTTCAGTTTAAGTAAGAGACCTTTAATCTTTTGAGGGGCTTACCTCTCTGTGCCTTACATGGACGTCATGTAGAGGAGGAGATTCTTAAGACAGTTGAACAGAAATGTGTATCCTCCTCAGCATGCTTCCTGCTCCACCATAACTACTGATCCTCTATCAATATGGTCCCTTCCTTTCTGGAAAGAGACACTGACTGTGTCCAAAATCACTCCCCATTACTATATAATGCACTATATTTCTTGTCTGCCAATTAATGTGTGAAATTGAGTGTGACGTTTTTACACTAAACAGTGCCTTTCAAAGATGACACTACACCTGTAATTAATGACACACAGTTAAGATGATTTATACATTTCAATTTACTGCTCACTATAGACTCTGCTCACTACTATAAACTACTCTGTCTGTACTATAAAGAGGGATTTCAAACACAGCCATTGTAGAGACAGCATTCTGTCAGTAGAATGTTCTTTAAAGGACAGAATTCACTTTTCAATTTTCAACTCAATTTCACTTCATTTCCCTGTATCACTTAAACACTTGAACTTAGTAGGTGAAGCGTAATAAGGGTTTTTGAAAACCATTTGTGGAACTGGTCAGAAAAAAAAGTACTGTGGACTTTCAAGACAGCATGGGGGATCCACTTATTATAGAGCTCACAAGAGCTTTCTCTACACTCACCATCAGTGGAAAAAAAGTTCTGAAGTGACTCAGTTTAAGGATGATCGATCCGCAGCTGGAACTTACCCAAGAAGAGTTAAAAGTAATTGGAGAAATTACCAAAAACCATTGCAGAAACCTGTGTTAAATCCCTAGAAAAAATTCCTCTGCTTTAGGGTGCTCAAAAGTAATGGTTCCAACGCACAAGCAGAGACTCAGGCAGCTGTACCTCTGGTGCACAGGTGGCAAATGTGTCAAGCAGAAATAAGATTCTTGCCCACCATCACAGAAACCTGAGGTTAATCTCTGGCAAAGACTCCTCTGGTGCATGGGCACTGCACAAGCACTGCAGGGACCAAATTCTTGCCTGCTTCTGCAAAATTTCCAATTTAATTCACATTGGGGATGAAAGATCCATGGCCAAAGCTGTCATAAAGAGGTCCTTTGTATAAAATAGAAACAGTGTGGGAAAAGTCAAAGACCCAGGCAGCGTTACTTCTGCTGCACAGTTTGTGTGCGAGTTGTGCAGGAACATTTGTGAACACCATTGCATACTCCCAGGGTCTTTCTCTGAAAGAGACACTTCTGGTTCAGGGGTGGTACACAAGTGCCACAATCTCAACATTCCTGCCTACTGCCATAGAATTCTGGGTTCGGTTGCTAAGAATGATACCTCTGGTGCAAAGGTTGCGCACAAGTGGTACTAAAACAACAATCATGTCCAATGGCAAAGAAGGATTACATACAAGTCGCACAGGGACAACATTGTCACCAACCGGCAAAGAATCATTGATGTGCAGGTTCTAACAGTAGTGCACAGATGGTGCACAAGTGCTACAGGGGCAACACCTCTGGTACCCTTACTACTGGTTCATGCAAAGCATGCAATGGAAATGGGAACAGCAGTCTCATTTGCCCCAAAATAAGTAGACCACACAAGCGGAAAAGAGACAATGCCTGTCACTATAGACCCCATATTCATTCCCTGTCAAAGGTATATTTGGTGCGTGGGTGGCTCATAAACATCACAAGGCCAAAATTCTAGTTGAAAACCATGGAATCTGGGGTTCAATTCTTGACATAAGGAAAGACATCCATGATGTTGCAGGAAGTAAACAGTGACCCCCAAAGAGACCCAAATCCAAGTCTTAGCTGCTGCATTTTACTGCTTGATCAAAAACTGTCATTACTCTGGTGATCTGATAAATTAGTGATCTTTTTGATTGTCACCAGGCACCCTTCAGCCCTGGAAGGGGGCTCCCTCCTGTGTGATCATTTCCAAGGTTTCTTCCATCTTTTCCCATAAAGGGATTTCTTGGAAGTTTTTCCTTGCCCACTCCTCCATAAAATCTACTATCACTGAAATTTTATCACTGTTCTGTCTTCAACTTATGCATAAATATCAAACTAGATAAATAGATTTTTTGTCTGACAATTCATTTGTCTCTTGCTTTACTATTTACATTTTATATAGCATCCACAATTAAAGGACATCACTATCTAACTCAAATGTGCTTCAGATATGCAGCAAACAAAACATAATAAAACTTTAATCCACCAAGACAGAATTATTATAATAGAGGCAATTTTTGACAGACAAGCTATGCCATTTTAATTCATGGCTTTTTTGTATCTGCACAAAGTTAAAAAATGTGCATACAGAACCAGACTGCTGAAAAATAACCACATAAACCTCTATGCTTATATCAAACTTATATGTAATTATTAATTATTCTGTACAGTTTTTAATGCAAATCAACAGATCTGGCCAAAGCGTCACCCAGAGCGCTGCATTTATATTTACAATACAGGTAGATGTGTGGCTGCAATGAGCAACATGTGATAGAGATTATTCAGGTTAAATTTTATATAAAAATGTGTTATTTATATCATTATCAGGATCATGTGTATGTTGCAATATGACAATTAATACAACAAACTCTTTCGTCAACATTTATTTTTGGATGTAAAAAGGTTAAATCTAACTGATTTAATTTTTTAAAATAATTTCAGAAATACAATAAATATGAAATGCTTACATATGGCACTGCAGTGGTATTTAACTACAGATGGTGTTTGGTGATTGTATGGATCATTGTGATACCAATTAAAATCACACACTATTACGCAAGGAAAACATGGTGACTACTGGATCATCAAGGTGTCTAGAAAAGTGAATTAAACTTAAAAATAGACATCATCCGATGTTGGCAGTATATTTGAGCTGCTGTATTCATATTTGAAAGTCTTTATGTCTTAGACAACAAGAAGTTTCCTCTGAGGAAAACTCTCCACAGGATTCAAACTGCCATTATGACAGAGAAAGTCCTGTATTTAAAGGGGATGAAAATAACAAATGTGATTGGCCATGATTGTCACAGCTTCTAACATGCCCACCTATGATGTATGACAATGTATTCTTTCTGATCCCTCTCTGTATCCAAGTCCTCCAAGGGTGTGCCTGGCGAGCCTGGCCACGAAATGACTAAAAGTGTGCTGTGCAAACTTGGCACACTTGATCTGCTCCGTGCCGCTTGGTTTTCACAAAAATAGAGCCCGTAATCTCATTCTCTGGCGCTCAAAACTCATGGTTTGGCATTTGGATGATAATTCTATCTTCAGTCTCTTAGTTGTGCTTTCTGAATTGGAAAGCAGTCCAGGTTATCTGGAAATGATACAGGTCAGTTTGAGGTTCAGAGGACCGGAGGCCACTGAAGTGAACACCAAAGAGGCAAATAAACTGCTGTTAATCTGACCTCCATCTCTGGTCTCAAATGCATCAATTTGAAGAGTAGCTCCTGCAGACCCACATGGACGGTCAAGTTGCCACACAGTGTGAACCTGCACAGTGTGTCAACAGATGAGACAGAGGCATATCTGAGTCAGTAAGCATGGAAGGTCAGAGAAGCTCCTCCAAATTTAGCAAATACAGGGTAAATGTTGTCATATTACCAGCAAGATGTCAATGTAGGTTACAGAAGAAAAACAATCCAAGGCACTGTTTCTTTATTTTTTTCAAGGGAAAGCATTCACATTAAACTTTATTTTAATAGTAACAGTAAAATGTCAGCATAAACACATGGTAAAAACACATAAAGCAGACAATATACTGGGATAGATAAAACTCAACAATTAATATGAAATTCTGTCTATTAATGTTTTAAAAAAATCTTTAAAGAGGACATTGACTTTGCTGGACTAGTTTCATTAGGCCTAATTAGATTGGTTTCTAAGTTTGGGCTTTGGTCAACCAATGAAAAAGCTAAAATAAGACATCCATCTAGATTTTGTCAATAACATGGCAGCAGAATCCCTCACTGCTGCAAGTGCAAGTGCAACACATCTGCACTGACTTCACTACCACAGTTAAAAAGATGTTCTGGAAAGACTCAGATAGATAATTTTAATCCCTGCAAACAGAAAACCTTCCTTCACCAAAAGCTTTTTTTTTTTGTCTTTTGCAACACTATTGGACTTGACATGAACATTTGCCAGCGAACATCATAGAACTGGTCTGTCTTAAGAAGTAAGGTCCTTAAAAAAGTTCAAGGATGGACTGTCGCTCACACTTAAAATAAAATAAAATAAAATAAAATTTGACTTTCCTGCATTGTCTGTGCACCACAAAGGTTTTTTTTGCTTTCATGCCATTAGTGTTGTAAAAGTGACTGGACTTGGTGGCTTGAGGTAATACTTGATGTTTTGGTCCTCCCAGAATACAAAATGTCTCACAAGTTTGACAAGTAATGACAGTTTCCAAAATCCATTTCATATGAAGATGACTGATGGAAAGTGTCAACATAGTTAATGAGCAAACAACGCCGACCTTAATACATTTTTGAGATGCAACCATGATAACAAATGATTCTGTGCAGCTCATCCACCGTGTCTATGACAGACCATAAAACGCTGACCTGAAACCAGCCCTCCTGAATGAAAGAAATAATCACCAGGTGCACCAAGCAATATCTCCTGATTTATTGAAGTATTGATTTTGTTACTCAATTTTAAAATGGGGTCTTGGTGACATATGGGGCAGCAGATGAAAGATAAATGTTATAAAAACAGACATACCAGCAGAAACCATGATTTACTCATTGCATCAGTATTGTGTGAAGCCAGTATGAGGAAGAATGAGGCATGGAATCTTCAGCCAGCTATACAACACTCATCTATAAGGCTAAAATCTCTGCAATACCTAGACAAGTTATGAAATCCCTGAAAATAAATAACAGTTTTTTGAGTGGGTCCTCAAACATATACATGTAATGTTCTTTAAATCACACTTCAGAGAAGTCACTTAAGATTATTTATCTCAATGTACTGATGAATAATTTATATAAAGGCATAACAGTTTCTTCCGTCCATTGTCCGTGTCCAGAGTGGAATAAAATATAATTTATGCTTGTTTACTCTGCATCTAAATCATACAGACTGTGTCATATTTTTTCATACAAGCTCTTGTTGATGTGTTTCTGTTCCTGGCAGCAGGCTTATTCATTCTTTATTCACCGCAAATACAGTAGCAAACAAACAGTACATTTAGAGGAATTTCATTGTGATTTACTAAGACTATTAAAATGTTCCGTTAGTGTACTCCAAGCAAAAAGAGCTTATGTGGAGTAATGACTATATAAACTAGTGAAAGCCTGTACTTAATGAAAAATAGACACGTTTTATGTGAATACAAAGCATATTCTGCGCATATGGCGACCTAGCAGCAAGTGGTGCTGTAATTGTTTTCCATGCTCTTCCATGCTTTTTTTTTTTTTTTTTTTATTAAAGTGCACATTATTAGCTGGTGCATTGCAAGCAATTATGTTGTGTGTGCTCTGCTCTTCAGTGGTCTACACTGGACAATGATGCCTCTCTGGAGGATGAGATGTGGTAGTAAACTGTGTTTTTAAAAACAATGAACTGAAAGGCTTTGGAAATGGCTCCAGCTAAATTGTTTTTGATTTTATCAACTGTCCACCTTAATCTCAGAAGAGAGGAGGGGATCAAAAATCATATATATTTGTTATATCTGATGGAGGATTAGAGATCTTTAAGAGATGGCTGTGCTCAGCAAAGCCTGGAGTTTCTTTGCTAAAGCATATAAATGCAGTACATCAGCCAATTAGTAGTGATGTTGCTGAATGATGTCTTACTTCACTGTGTGTGAACAATATGTATCCAGGTTTACATTATATGAAGTCTACCCAAGTTGAGATGCAATAGAAATGTTCATTGTGACTTGTGGACGTTTTATTGTCAGAGATAGTAGCAGAGAACATAACCCTACTGAGCTCTCAGGCACAGCCTTTCCCTGTCCACTAGGCTTTCCCTGCCATCCAACACAACCCTATCCTGTTCATTACACCCTCCCCTGATCAATCTGTGTCAGGATATTTAAGACACATGCTGTGTGGTGCCTTGCAGCTTTCATTTGAGCTCTTGAGATATGCAGCATAGCATTCTCACTGTGGCTCAGTGCACAGGCTGCTAATAAATCTATCAGTAGCTTCAAAGCCAGTGGCGTCCTGCTAGTCCTCCTGGTTTGGTGCCATTTCCCTAGACGATTTCACAAATATCACGATCTTGGATTTTGATGAACCAATGATGTAATAATGTGATGTGTGGGAACATTGCAGCAAAAACAGAGAAGTAGGGTATAAATGGATGGAGAGAAGTTTTGAGCGCCAGACAGTTGTAGAATTAAAACACCAATTGTTAGACTGTGATATTCCCATCTCAGACAAAAAGAAAGAGATTTTATTTTCGCATTGTCACATCAGCTCGCCTGTTAAAACTTCAGCAGAGGGGGGTTCTAGCAGTGTATTATAATGAGATCAAGAAACACACATGCAATGTTGTAGCTACAGGAGGATACTGACATCATGTCGTCTGTATTTTATTTTATGATTATCATGCCACAAAATTTGGCTTAATTGGCTTTTCAACTTGAAAATTTCCAAAAGGATTTTTTGGATTATTTGCATTATTTGGAAAGAATAACTACATATTTGATCTAAAGGGTTATGTTCTCATCAGAAAAAAATATAACTTAATAAAGTGACATAATAGCAGTCTTAGGGTTAGGATTAGTCCCTAATTTCAAAGGCTTTTAGCCTGGTTCAAAATATCTGCTATCACCACCAGTTGGCACAAAATGCATTTTGGGATACTTGGCTACCCCAAGTCCACACAAGTCAGAATATCTTTAATAAAATGGATAGGAGCAAGAACACTTCCAATCATTTGGACTGCACTTGTTCATGACAGTGAACTTACTGGGTACTGATACTAAGTATTACCTATTTTCTAGTTGTACATATTTCCTGGGGCGAAATCCCCCAGATAGAATACTTCATATTACCTTCAGTTTCCCAATATCTAAGTCAACTCTTCCTTGCTACATAATCACACCATATATGTGTCGATTTTAAATGTCAATATATAAAGTCTAACATTAAGCCAAGGAATATAATGGCCTTTACAGACCATAAAGTTCCACTCTAACAGGACACGATTTTTTTTTTCAATCCTCTCATATGGTATTGTCAGGAAGTGATAGACTGATCTGGGAGCTTGATTAGGGGTTTAGTCTGGAGATTTCAATCAATAGAGAAGAACACTGAGGCCATGCCCAATTAAATGCATGGGCCCATTATATCAGAACTGATTGCATCGGCAGCACACTCAACAAAGAGAGCAGTGATCAATAGACAGCCTCTCAAAGTGGACAGGCTTAAGATTGTAGATTTTGAGCAGGAGTAAGAAGACTGAAATCCTTTAATTAGCTTTGAGTTGTACTTCAAGGTAAGGCAAGGTTTATAGCTGAGAAGAAGAGCTGTCTGAAAAGAAATACATGATTGGGCAACATTTAAGATATGTGAACCCCACACTGGTTTTATTCATATAAATTATGTGCCTCCAAATGGTATGGATGACAGTTGGAGTAAATATTTAAAGTTTACTGCATGGCTAATTTTTCATGTACATATATGTGTGATTTACTTAACATACCATTGCTAATGTGTGAGCATTAATGTAATACTTTCATCAACAGGCTAATTTCTTGTCATCTCAAGTGTCAAAATTAATGTACCAGTGCTTAATCTACAGTTCAATAAAACAGACTAGAGCTACTTTAAGCCTGTCATTTCAACAACAGACATTTTTTTATCTAGTCTGTATTATTGCAATTTCATGCACTGCTGGATTTGTCCTTGATTATGACCCTTTGGCCCACTGTTCCGAGCTGATGGATATTCCCTCCTGCAATGTTTTAGCTTTTCTGAACTGCTTTGACAAGATATTTGGGCAAATGGGAGTGATGTTTTGCTCGGATGACATAATGAGGAACAACACGTTGGCGGAGCTGCTGGGTGCTGCTCATTAATCGCTGGAATGTGGGAGCTAATGTAGTCTCATCAACATGCTTTCTTGCGCTTGTAATGTATAAGCAATAAAAAAGTATGCAGCTAATTACATACCTTAAATAAACAGTTTGCCAATTCAACCAGTCTAATTGCTTTAGAGTCAATGGAAGGCAGTTGTTTGACTGCCTTGTGAATATTTCATTCGTATTTGTACAGTGTGCTTTATAAAAAAACATGTAAATGTGAAAATTACATTAGTTAGTTTACATATTTCTCTCTAAATACTGTTTATAAATTAGATGCTGGAGAGATGCACAGGCACAGTAAAGGCAGCCTTTTAGCAAAAATGAGTCTGTTAATGTTTAAATTATAAATGTAAATGTATTATACACCCACAATTACAAGCTTTACAACAAGTAAGGTGTGCATTTATACATTAAATTTATACATTGGCCACTGAGAATTCTTGATTTTGATTGGCTGGTATGTATGGATTAAATTTTAGCAACCAGGTAGTATGAACAGACAACTATAAAGTAGGTGTTTGCTTGCTGTTCTGAATTAATGCACCAGTATTAAACTGCAGGTCAAGAAAACAACAATGAGGGATAGCTAAAGAGCTTGGAGCTTGGGATATACTGTATGTGTAAAATAAAAAGCTTCTCAGTGAGAGTGTGTGAATATGGACATCCAAATCAAATAAAGGTAGGAAGAGGAAAAAGGACTGATGTAGCTAACGGTATGTTAAATTACCTAACTGTGACATTAGCTATGGTGAAGCTAGTAGCCTGAGGGTCTGAGCCTGAGCGCTGCAGGGGAAAGGAGAAAGGAAATGTGACCAAAATAAAACAGAAAATAAGGAGACTGGAAGAAGTCACAGGTAAGAGTAAGAGAGGGAAAGAGTCAAAGCAATGGAGAGCTAACATATCCTGTCTGTGCCTGTGACACGGGGGGGTGAGACAGCACTACGAAATGCTATCTCTATTTTCTGGATTTTAAAGCTCAGTCCAGACTCGTGAAACATACTTCTAGCAATGCAAGCACAGGAACATTCTCATGCACAGATATTATATTTCATGATATTTAGACCAAAAAAAAGTGATATCAAAATGTTATATTAGTAGATGAATGAAGTTTCAACTTGAGCGAAAAATTCGAGCTTATCCCGGCTTTATGAATCTTCTTGATAAACGTACAGAGATGAGAAAGAACTTAAGTTTCTGTTGAGTCCTGAGTTCAGTTAGAGGCTGATCTGAACACAAACACCACAGACACTCTCTCACACACAAGTCGGTGCCTCACTTGATACTTAGCTTACACAAATTGTAAATTGGCTGTTTGAGGGAGAATCAACACAGATGGCAAAACGGTCCAGTGGTCAAATTTGCGTGAATACATAAGGTGAATATGATCAATATGAGCTGTTTTAAGCCATGATTACTGTAGTTAACTTCAGCTGAGCTATAAACATTGTACACAACAAAGTAGCTGACTGGAGTTAGTGGTGAGAGAATGGGAACACATGGCTATGAACATGAATAAACAATAAGTGTCGTCTGGTTAAAGGGAAAAGGCTGACTAGGTTTATGCATTGTGGGATCCTATGGGAGACGTTTCATCCTCAGACTTCACCTTAATCATTTATATGCATTCCACTCTAGCACACTTCAATCACTACTGTGATTCAGTATTTAATGGTTAGGACATGGCTTGACATTTCAGCGGGATTCTTTATTCTGCACAACGTGATAGGATTGAGGGAGAATATACAAAAGAAAAAATGTGTGCTCTAATCTCACGTTTTATTGAGTACTTACAAGATTCATCTCATAACCTTGTGTCCATGTGACTGAATCTGTAAGAGGACTATCTTGTCTATATCCACAACTAACCTAGCTAGCAGGCTGATGTTAACTATTTTGGTAATGACACTTAAGTTTACTAGCAAGACAGTAACTCTTTATCTCTGGAAATTATTATCTAACTATAAAGGAAGGACTCTCTGTCTGTATGTCTGCATGTCCTTAGCATATCTCGAGAACAGGTGATCCCATTGACTTCACACTTGGCGTGTGTATTGCTTAGGACCCAAGGGAGTGCAGTGTCAAATTTGGTGCAATTTGCACACATATTTAATGTTAATAAACCTTGAATAAACAAGTGATCAGCCAGCCGCTCAGCTCTGCAGCAGCGGGGCGGGGCTTCAGGGCTCTGTGACTGCATGTCATGAACACAGCCGGAGATCAGAGCTGTGCAGCAAGTCAGAAAGAAGTATTTTCTCATGGTGAACTTAGACATGTAAACAGCGAATAAACAAACAAACAGCGTGACACTCAGCTTTGCATCTGAGCGCAGTGTATGCTGTCCAGGAGTAAGGCAAGAGTGGGGTGTGTAAGTAGTAACCGTCATCCGCTGCTGGAGTGGAGCATTTCTCTGAATATAGAACTGAATTTGGATGATTGTGAGTGGATATTGTTACTCAGAATAAAATTTGATGATTTGGAAATTGCACAGAGCCTCACTGGAAATTGCTAAATGACGTGCGTAATAGTCAAATGGTGAAAAAACTACTGAAAATGTTGAGTGTGAGTGCTGATTGAACTCCCTGCATGAGTTGTTTTCACCAACAAATATTTATATTTCTCATTTTTTCTGTACTCCATAATAATAAAACCGTAAGCATGAGCACAGCTGGCGAACATAGCTGTCCAGCAAGTCAGAGAAAAGTTTTTTCACATGACATGCTCTAAAAAGAGAAAGATAGACAGCAAAAACAGAGCTTTTAATCAAGAATGGAGAGACCCTTAGGCTACTTCCAATGGGGAACTCAAAACCAGTATGTCTCATATAAGCACAAATCTTTTGAGCAAACATACCCACTCAAATGATCCGAACTGATGCCACAGAAAATAAATGATCTAAGAGCCCAATATGATCGATCCACTTTATTTTATGACGTACTTTTTTTTTTTTTTTTTAAAAAGCTTTCTGTTATGTATTTTATTTTTAAATGCAGTCCTCATTGTACATGAAATGAGAAAAGATTTACTATTACAGTACTTAACATCTGTGTATAATAGAATGCTAGTTTCTTTCATGTCGTTGATGTGTATACTCATTCACACCTCACATCAACAGTATTAATTTCTCTACACTGAAGCAGCAATACCGGAGGCAAAGCAGTTGACCCATTCCAAACAGGCACATTTTGAATGGGAACCGCGCTGGTAGATTAATAATTTCCAGAGGTAGCTCGCTAGTTAAAAACTTTGATGGTCATTGTCTTTTTAGATAACAAAAGTAGAAATCAATTCTTTTCCTATGCTATTCCATTGTTTCCTATCTTTCCTACAATTTCATCCTTTCCCCGTTTGTGTCCCTTGCCAAATGAAACTATTCAGTCTCCATCTCCAAGCTTTGCCACCACAGGCTTTCTGCCTGTGTTTTATTTATACACTCAACTGAGGCACTAATGCTCTTCAGCCCAACACTCTCCCTTACCCTCTATTCTTGCCCTTTTCCATCCCTATTTGTCTTAACAGTCAGACCTCCTTGTACAGTATCACATCTTTTCACTGAGAACTGCACTGTTGAATTGATGATCTGTTCCAAAGGTCTCCAAGACAAAGTATATCCTGTGTTTTATGTGTGAGAAATGGAGAAAAAATATGTGTTCAGATAAGGTGAAATAATGAAAGTATCTTCCACTGTAGAGTCTTAAATCCGGGAACAAAGGTTTATAATCCATCATTATGGCTGAATACATATTCCTCAATTTACATGAAATTTTGAGGAGAGCTCATTCTGTTAAAAAAATGCAGTGTTTCTGGAATGTGTTTTACAACATGACAGGGGCATTTTACAGGTTCAAGAGTAAACACAGTGTCAGCATCACCATTATCACAAGTGAAAAGGGGGCTGCAATTGTTTTTGTCATTTTCAACTCAAATGTTACAGCATAAAGTAGCACCACTTGCACTGGAATCAATTTGTTCCTTAACAGCATGTTTGCTAGCACAATCAACTATAGAGAAAACAGGATGTTACCTCTGGGAGTGTTTCTTGCATTCCTTGTTTGTTTTTGTTTTTTGTGCCTCACTCAGACACATGCCTTTCATTTCTGTTCTGGAAACTGTTGGAAGCTATGCTTTCAACTGCCACATCAGACATCCTTGACTTGTCCCTCACAGGTGGGCAGGAAGAAAGAATAGCCCATTGTTGTCTGAACTGAGGGAGATTTTTTTTGACGGTAATTGAACAAGTACTGTAAGTTTAACTTTTTAGTTTCTACAGGGTCATTTTAGGGGACCTTTGACTCTCAGTCATTTCATGATATTTTTCAGCTCCAAATTATTATACACAACAATATCGAGAAAAAACAAACAAGGATTGTAGTTTTAAGATACAGTCACTGCCATCTACATACCTTAGAACATTGGGAAAAAAATGGTCTCAGGTTGAAGGGGACCTATTATGCTCATTTCCAGCTCTATATTTTTCTTCTGGGACTCTAATAGAGTAGCTTTGCATGATTTACAGTTCAAAAAATCTCAGCCCAGTCCCTCAGTTGAGCCTCTGTTTCTAACAGTCAGTCTTAGCTATTGTCTCCTTAAGGCCCCCCTCCTGATGAGCCCACTCTGTTCTGATTGGCCAGCTTCAGGAAGCCTAGCGAGGGGCAGCATGTATCAGTTGTGTAAAGTTGCTGCTGATGAAAACCCAACCCAATCCTGATTTTGCTGCTTCATATTACATGTTTTTAAATGACTAAATAATGGGAGACTTTTATTCAGAAGAATTTCATGAAATGTGTTCACCACCAAATTAACAAAGCTTCATTAACGGCACTATTCTTTAATAAAACAAGTTGAGACAACAAGATATGGAGATATTTACAGATGTTTCTTCAGCAGATCAGTTAGAAATAATGCAGGGAGGAATAATACAAGCAGAAACAGCCACAGTGATGATGATGTTTGATGAGGAGCTGCAGATGACCAGCACACCTCCAACAGGTAAACTATTATTTGACTTTGCTGTGTAATGGAAAAACACTCACAGTATGCCAGCTGGGGGCCGATGTAATGATTTGTGCTGGTCTTTACAGTCAACAACAAAGCATTTCATGTGTTTAGCTTTAGCTTAGACATGTAGTGTTTGTGAATATAACAATGGCTACCCTTCTGGGAAATTGTGGGTGGAGGAACAAAGATGCAGGGGCAGTCACAATTTCAATGAAGCCCAAAGTGACATAAGACGGGCATCAAATCTGGATGGCTTGTTGAATCACGAGTTCAGAGCAAGCCAGTCCACAGCAAACTGACTGGGTGGTCTTATTCCACAGTTTGTGTGTTAGTAGGCACATCAGAGAACCAAACTTATATGCACAATTACTGAAAAAGTGAGTTGTTCATAATGTGGCCCCTTTATTCCTCTGATTTTGGCAGATGATCACATGATCAGAGTACACTTCATAAGGAGTGCTACTCAACCTGTGGTATAATGTCTCCTGTGTCTACAGAGGACATTTGTCAAGACTTCAGGGCTATCTCAGCTTCGATGTATAACAGAGAGTCTTTGTTACAAACTGAGGAAAGACGTGGGTGTTTAGTAATGAAAGAAGCTATCGAGTTTCATTATGCAAATACTAGGGACTAAAAGTCAGGATATCTGTTGCAGGTCCCTCAGCTTTATGAACCAACACTAAATCACTGGAGTGCCTGGTAATACCCATAAGAGTGCTGGATTTTTACCTTCATGCAGCTCAGACAGGTGTAAGATAACCCTTCTTCTTAACTTGGATACAATGCACTTGAAAATAGAATAAATCCCTAGTTTGAAGATAATCTCATGCTCATAAATGTCTTTTCTTATCACATTTACTTGTAGAGCACAGAAGTGATTTCACTTACACTTCATGAAAGCCCGGTGGCAGCCTTAAGCATCTGGGGGCCTGTTTCAAGAGCTAATGTGTCCCCGCCCCCAAAAAAACATAAAAGAGAAAAGAGAAAAAGAAAAGCGAGGATTTAATTTAGTTTGCATCAATAATGGTATATTTTCGGACCACAATTTAAATGCACTACATGCACTTTCAGCATCATAGACAGCTCAACATAGAAATAATCCGAACAATTCCCTTAATTAAAAACTGAAACAATGACATTTTTGCTTTGGAATGAGGAGAAGTCTCGCCCTTCTCTGCAACTACTAGTCTGCATGAATATCACTATGTGTTATGTATCAGCTGAAACAAAAACTCTTTAAACAACTCCCTCAAATTATATTAAAGTTGCGATAAACGATATTCAGCCTCAGTAGATGTCAGCAAACAACTACTGTATTTGCTATGTAAATATATAGTGAAGTAATGGCAACCTGAGCAGAGAATGAAGTCACACTCCCTCTGTGTGTGTTGTTATCCGAGCTTCTCTGTTCTATGTTAGTACATGTTAGTGCATGTGAGTCCCTCCGTGTCCTCCACATCTGTTTCCAAGATGACGGGCATGTCACAAACTTTCTCAAATTACAGCTAAACCGTACAATAAAATAAAGAAATAGGCAATGCACTAAAGGAATCTTGATCCATATTTGATCAGCCCTGCCTAGTTTGTCAGTTCAATCTGAGTTTTGTGAGATGTCAGTTCAGGGGCTGCTTCTTTTTTTTTTCCAACTTTATTGAGTAAACGACGCACACATTTGTTTTGGTCTGAGATGCTGGTGCTATAGTGTGACATCCAGTGGCTGAATGCTGTGTATTGCAACTTGAATGCCATACTTTCCTTTGGAATGTAAAGTGTCTGAAACTACTGATAGTCAATTCTTACACACAAAAAAACACTTTTTCCTTGGAAGAAACTTTATTATCAAAACTGCAAAAGTCACTATAAACTGTACACGCAGTTACAAAGAGTGAAATCTCAAAGTGAGCCAGTAATAACTTATAATGACATCCCATTTATTTTTACCTATGTGTACATAATATGAAATGAAGAACTGCAATGATGCCAAACAATCAAAATGTTCAATGAGAAATGCAAGTAATTCTAAAAGAAGATAAAGTGACTCCAAATCAATTTTACAACAAGAATGTAATCCACAACATTTCTGTCCATCATAGTTTCAACAAATCATAGCCTATAATCACTCTATTTTTGCTTAGGTGTACATGATATTAATATATAATTATGCCAAACAATCAAAACATTCAGTGAGAAATGCATCTCAGTCTACCTAAAAGAAGAGAAAGTTACTTCAGGTCAATTTTATAACAAATATGTGATCCACAACATTTCTCTATCTGCTTCCTGAGTCAAGATTCAGTCTGACAACAAAATAGATCATTCACTGGCTTTCAAAATACAAGAGAAACATCCCACACTTCAACCCACACAGCAATGTCAGAACAAACAACAGTAATGTGGTAGGCAGTGTCTTTGGCAACTTATGTGAAAAAAATTGTGGAATATAATATATGTGAAAAAGTCGCCACAACCTGGTTAGTCCTTCCTACTGACCCTTCGCCGCTCTACAAAAGAGTGCTCACGATGCAGATTTCAGGCTTTGATCCCCTTAATTTAGTGTATTATTACCCCCCATTCTTTATTGGCTGAGAAATAAGTTCCTAGTGGATTCAGGTGCATTATTTAATTTCATTGGTGTGAGTCCTTGAAGATAAAGTGAGTAACCTTCCGTTCATATTATCCAATTCTGAAATATATGATGTGTTTGAGATGTCAATATTAAACTTAGGCCTGTGTTGCTGATACAATTAAGCAGAGATGGCAATAGGCAATTTTTTCCTCACTGCATTTGTTCTGTATTTCATTAATGGTGTACTTTAAACAATTAATGCTGTTTACTAGGATTTGGCTGGACTGTTTTCACTGTTCCACTCAAGGTTAGTGTGCAGTTGTGATGCACAAGCTAAATTTCTCAACAGTGCATTGCAGTTGTATATGTGCCTCCGCTGGTGCTGTACAGACCTCCATAATAGGGTAATTTCTCAGTAAAGAATCCCCTTTTTACTATGCTGGTCAATGTATGGGTTATTCCTTGTATTGAGATTGGTTAAAGTGTTGTTTGGTGGTTCAAAATGTATCGTACTGCAACAAGAGGGCACTGTGACCTTGCTAATCATTCCTGTTTAAGACAGTAAGCTATTGAGGTGATATCATTCCTGCTTATTGTTACCAGTGGTGTTTTGATATTGTTGGTATACTCTTGGTATACAGAATTTATATCCTTCAAACTTTTTTATTATAGTAACATGTAGTAACAGTAGTAACATGATTATTATCATTATTATTGAATTATAATTATTACCAGTATTTTGTTAGTGGCCTTGTTATTGTGGAGATTCACAGCTTAAATTCTTATTCTATTCTGTTTCCCATAGACCACACCTACTGATGATACACCCTCCTGTAACCTTTATATCAGAGTTCCTGCAATAAATATGAGAAAGAAATACCTGCCTCCTATGTCCTAATCGACACCCCACAGAACCACATAGTGTTTCCTAAGCCAGCTACCTAACATATCCTAACATGAACTCACAATGTATTTGTTGCTTTCCACAATGCATGGTGAGTCAGGATCTCTCTCACAACACAATCTTATGGCATCCATAACGCTTAGTTGGGGGAGCCATTTTGTAGATTTACAAGTGGAAAAAAATCAAAGATTTCAACATTACAATGTATATTTCCAGTTCCTGTTATTGATGACAACTTATCTGCAAAAGTATCTGCAATACAAGGCTCATCTTTGAATGAAGAAACCACAGCTTGCCACAATATACATATTAAAAAAAATAAAAAAAAATTTAAAAAGTGGGTGAATTATTCAGCTTTTGCATGTCAGTTGGGCGCCCTTTGGGAGGACAGGGCCCGTTTCAATTGAAATGGGTGAAACATAGCTAAGGCCACCATTATGAAAGCCTCAAAGGAAGTGAGAGGTTTCCTAATAATAAAAAGAAGAACAGGGTTATTATTATGAGTAGTGATACTTCCCATGGCTGGACAGAGCATAGAGTGCACCCTGCAGACACTTCATCACCATCAACAGCAAATTACAGACCATGATTTTAATAAAAACTCATGGGTGGGGTGTCCCAATAAGTTGTTGGTGTCCAAATGGGTTGCAGGGTTTATCTCTGCAACTGGAATGGGCCTTGTTAAAGTATCCATATCATACTGATGTCTACAAGACATTTATTGCCCCCTTGACCAGCTCAATTACTTTTGAAAAATGTAGTGCTTTTATTTTATTTATTTGAAGACTTAATGAGAACTGTGGGCAGATGGGGTTCACTGCTTCTCTTATCCATTATGTCAAATTGCTCTGAGGGCTGGAGTGTTTGCAGATGCTTATTAGGTTCTACTTGTGCAAATTGTCATGATGAATTTGAACATATGGTATGTGATAAAGACCCAGCATTGTCTGTCTGGTTTTGATATGAGATCATATTTATATCAAGTCTGTGCACAGTTTCATTTCTGCAACACTATTTTATCTAGGTATAACTGCCATATCTCATACTTTACCCTCTGTTTTTTATGTTATACATTTCTTGTCTGCTTTCGGGTTTTTGCTGACTTGCACCTTTCTGAGTCTTGAGAAATGTTTTTCAGTTTAAGTTAGATCACATTGGCATTTTTCTTCTTTAGGGAGGCATTTATTTGACATGCAGGTGTCACCTCAAAGCTTTCTGTTACAGTGGCAATAAGAAAGAGGAATATGTGTGCGTGTACGCTTGAGACAAGGGGAGGGTGACAAAGAGAAGGAGTATCCTTCCACCTCAGCTCTCTCCCCCTCCCACACAACCATCTTCTCTCCTCCCACGCCATCCGTTCCATTACAATGATAATAGGATTTGGAGGGCTGCATTATTGCTGCTGTCTGAGCTGGGCCTTGTGATATCCCTGTCCGCGCCACTCCTCACGACTTGCATGTTAGTATCCTGATTCATACTCCATTCGCCGAGGCCTCCATTAAAGACCAAGGGGAGTCGTTTGGTTCAGGGTCGTTACAGCCCTCTGCTATATGGACTGCTGAGTTTTATTCTTGGCAGACTGACAGCACAAAAAAAACTGATCTGAGCTACAGGGGACTCCTGTTTAATGGCCACCCTGCTGTAGCCCCCATAGAGACTTATTTGTTCAGACGGAGGTTATGTTTATGGCCATACATAAGGGCAATTTTGAAAAGCCAGAATTTCCAGCATTGCTGCCTTTAGAGTTCTTCACTCATTTTTAACAGCTGAAAAGTGGAGCGGAATTGCCAAGGTCAAAACTGCAGCCAAATCCCCACAGAAGTCAATATAAGGTATGTAAGCAGCGATAACATGGCAACAGCAAAGAGCAGCCTCACAGTTTGTTGCACTACGTTATGGTAGACAGTGTCTCCTAATACATTTGGACAAAACTATAAATTAAAGTGTTTAATTTAAATGTTTACACTTTAATTTACCTCATACTTGCAAAATATGTCTAAAAAGGAACTGCTGACAGTAACACTGTTGGAAAATGAAAGAAGACTGTGATTATGTCAATATAATTTCCTTAAGCAGGGTATAACACCATTAGAACTGCAGAGGCTCTAAACCTAGACTTTTACCTTGGCAAGGAGACTCATGTTAAAGAATCTCATGCTGCACTCCAGTTCACAAGCAGTCCAGAGGTAAACCATCTGCACAGAGCAAATGTTTTTGCTCTTAAACCTCTCTTCCCAGTTACTGTGTGGTGGCATTTGGCACTTCTAACCGTGCACACTAGGCCAATTCCTGTCGACGCCATAGCTAGATCGATCTCTGATGGCCTTATGTTGTGGGCACCACTCAGAAAACAGCATCTGTGGCTTGTCCGCTGTGTGAGGAATTGGCTGGTTTTTAGGGGTCACCACAGTTCACAAGCCCTTCCTGAAAATATTTGCTTTGTGGATATTTTCATAATTAACTCAATTGCAAGTCCATTTCTCTTTCATGAAAAGGAAAAAAACATTTTTATATTTACATATTTGGGCATGCATCCTTGAACTCTTCAAGGTAGCCACTTCTGTACATGCTGTACAATACTGTATTGTGCTGTGCTATATAGTTCAGTCTGTCAAATCTATAGTATCCTGTAGCAGGGTTGTACATTCTCATCTGAAAATGTCTGCCCCACTCTCTCTCTGAGGTGTTAACGAGCAGACTAAGCCAAACTGTTCTTCTGCATTTATGCTCAACACACTCAGGCTTTCTGAGGTATATCAAGCTTCACAGAACCTAACCTTGGTCATCCAGTTTTACTGATCTCATGAAATTGATCAACTGGCTCCTTCATTGTAACAAGATGAAAGAGCTTTAAGTGCCATCAGCTTGCCAACATGGTGTCAGACCTCTGCTACCAAGTTATTTGAAGTGGTTTGTTGTTGATATCTGGTCAACTAGCATTTAAAATAACTAAATTTCTTGGCAAAATCAGTTCATTTTAATGAAATCACTTCACTTGCAGAGGCGAAGTACATCCACACGACTCCATTGTGTCATGTTCAACTTTGAAAAACTTTGACACTCAACTTAGAACGATAGCAAACTGTCTTAACAGTGTCAACGTTTTGAGGGAACAGAAGAGTCCAAAACAGCACCAATCCTTCTGCTCCCCTGCCTCACAAAAGAGGTTAGAGAGAGAGTTATGAGTCCATGTTACAAATATATAAAAACTGAGAATTTATTGTCCTGTTAGTGACCAAACTAACTAACTTGTGGTTAAATCAGTGGTGCTGCTGCTGTAGGCATTGGGACCAAGATTGCCACTAGACGCATGGCTAAACCAATAGCGTAGGCAGAAATCACAGTGTGGGTGGGCACAGAGAAAAATGGGTGAGCCTAGCCAAGACCAGTCATAGCTTACTGAATAGGTTCTGAAATGCATATATTAACCAAAATAGACCATTACAACTATGCTTGCCTGAATGCACCACAGTTTAAACATACAAGCCTTATACATCATCAGAGGTAATGTTAAAGGCACCAAGATGAACGTTAACAGCATTGCGTAGCCTGGCATGGTGGCCACATATTCACACACACACACACACACAGACAGACATATCAGTGCAACAGCACAGCACATGGATAGAGGTACACCGGCACCAACATGCTCAGTAATGTTAAAAATGACACCTGAACATAGCCTGGCACAACGGCCACATAAACCACACACACACAGCTGACAGATGCAAAAGCATCATTAATCAAGTGTATAGAGGTAAACGGGCAACAACATGCCCAGTAACATTAAAAATGATACTTGAACATAGTCTAGCAGGGCACCAGGGTGAAGTGACTGAGCAGGCAGTAAAAAATTGCGAGGGGGCTTTTTTTAAAATAAAATAAAATTAATTGATTTAACCACGCATTTAACCTTTTTTCATCATGTTGCATTTGGCCCACACACCCCTACTTGCAAAAAACAGCGCTGTCCATGGTTCTGAAACAACAGCTAAGCAAAGTCACGTGTATCCCAGCCAATAATTTTGTTGTTTGTACTATTTTTCTATAGATACATAAAGCTTAAACAGAGGGGGCAAAAATACAACTGGATTAACCTGCAGGACCTGCCTTAAGGCTCTTACATTCAATTCATATCCTGCTTTGGTGGCACATATTCCTGAACAAATGTTAGATTACCATAAATTACAGTCATTTCCACACAGTGAATGCATTTGGGGCCCCGGACACATTGCCAACTTTCCCACAATTTCTAATTGTGCTTTGCTTTGTTGGAGCTTCTATGTAAATTTTCAAATATATACATCCTTTATTATTTCCATCAGCAGCTTCATTATAAGTTCTGTACTAGTCAGATCTGTAAAGTTTAGAGTTGTTTTCTTTATTAGTAAAAAGGCCGCTGCAGCTGATATTCTTTTCTTTTTTGGTTACTCAAGCATGTATACAGAAAAGAAATTTTTAAAGATATTTTTTATGTTTAGACATGTATTTCCTCCCCTGATCATAATGTAGAAATAATTAATTTATAATAAAAGTATCATCTGGCCCAAAGCAAAACAAGCCTCTGGAAATTACTAATACATGTTCTTGTTGCAGTGAATCATCTGGTTACACTTGCAAAACAGATTATACCTGAAACGTATTATTTCAATTTCAGTCACATCTGTCATAAAAGAGCTTTGTTCAAACCTGTACTAGTGTGATAGTCTCAATGGATATCTTAATTCATCAACAGATAAGGCAGTCACACAAAATCTCTCACTGGAACTGAAGGTAAACTAAATGTAATAAAACCAGTCAGTTTGGACACATGAGCTGCTGACTTCTCAGTACCTTCAAAATATTCACCACATGAACTGTTTAAAACCACCAACAAGCTGGTATAAAGTATCAAATCATATGCTTCTGTCCTCCGTGTCCCTGAAAGGGTTTTGAAATCATCCTGTGATTTTAGATTTTCTTATTCAAATACATCATTTATGTAACAAGGCATTGTTCCATTAAGGAATAAAAAGCATGCGAAACTAAAACAAAAAATATTGATTAATTACTGCTACAGTACATTTTAATCTTCTTACCTGTGACAGTGAGTGACAACCTTTTTTATATCCACCTTCAATGACCTCAGGCAATCCATACTCATCACACTGGGTGTAAAATACTCATCATGCTGTGTTTAATGTCTGAACAATGTCTAGGACACTGAAAACTTATTGTTCTACTTTGAAGGTAATGAAGATGTCAAGAACACTGTGAAAATAAGCATATTATCTATCATTTATCTATATCCTGCTCTGGCTGATTAAATGCTTACTGTAACAATTCTTTAAAGGATAACTCTGGTGATATTCTATATATATTGTTATTGTCAAAAATCCCATTTAAAGACCAAAACAAACAATGAATTGATCTACCATAGAGATGCAACCAATAGTTGATTATTCAATCAGCAGAAAGTTGATCACCAACTATTTTGATAATCAATTCATCATTTTGATTAATTTTCCAAGGAAAAAATGCCCAAATTCTCTCATTCCAGCTTCTTAAAATCAATTATTTGTATTATTACATTTGCACATTTGTACTGTGTAAACTGTGAACATTCACACATTCTCAGAGTCAATATGTTGTACAAT
This sequence comes from Thunnus thynnus, assembly GCF_963924715.1. Lineage (NCBI taxonomy): Eukaryota > Metazoa > Chordata > Actinopteri > Scombriformes > Scombridae > Thunnus > Thunnus thynnus. Next base: position 24,747,506 of record NC_089532.1, on the reverse strand, counting down.
AATTTTTTGAAACAGTTGGTCGGGACAAAACAAGACATTTTACTTTGTATCTTGGGCTTTGGGATACAGTGATCAACGTTTTTCAACATTTTCTGACATTTTATTGACCAATCAACTAATCGATTAATCAAGAAAATAATTGATAATGAAGATAATTGTTAGTTGCAGCCCTAATTACAGCAGGAGACAAAAGGGCTTGGTTTTGACCACTGAAATTATATCATTATAGTCCAACACTTCAGTCAGTTCTCTTTCAAAGGAGAGCTGGGACAAAGAGTTCAGCCTGTATGACATCATTGATGCCCTGATGCCAGTTCATGACTGACTGTTGAAAAGAGTCTTTCAACGCTACAACTTGTTATGGGTAGGGTGACGAGGGCACGTAGGAGACGATTCATTTTGGGAAATATTTCACTGGGGCATGTATCAAGCACCTCAACAAGTGATGGAAAGGCCTTGTCTGCTGTGACCTTTATCATCAACTGCTGTACAAACCCTTCATGCTCTGCATCTTCAACAGTGATGGAAAAGTGTGTGCTGGTGGACTGTATTGATGCTTGTCACCAAAGGTGTTCAACCAAGGCATACAAGTTGCAGCAGCTCTCATAAACCCATACTACTAAGTGTTCAGTTCCATGATCTGCTGGTCTTGCATATCATTCAATTTACTTTTTAGGTCTGAGTTGTCCTTTACAGGTGATGCTTTGCCTACCGTAGATTCAACCTGCTATTGCCAAACTTTGCTGGCAACTTCCTCTTTCGGGACCCAGTGATGTCCCAGCTCAGAATGTCATATTTCTTTGTCAGATCATCTGTCAGCATTACTTTATCAAAGTCATTTACTGTGTTCCTGAATGTAGTGTGGCTCTCCTTAAGACCTTTGTTTAGATCAGTGCAATCTGTAACTGATACAGCAGAAGATTGCAAGCCCTTAGTGGCATAGTGACTCATTCAAATAACTTGTTGAATGTGACTAGTAAACACAATAGAAACACAATTTTTTTTTGTTTGCATTTGCTGAAGTAGAGTGCTGGCTTCAAGTTTTGTGTGGCTTGAGCTTTCAGAGAATTCAGCAAGCGTCTCTAAATTGAGCCAAAAAGTGTTAAGACTTTACTTACTGTACTTGATCATGAACTCCATCAGATATTGCAGGATCTGTCTAGTTTCAAAGTTGGTTTCCCTGGTCACAGCTGTTTTTGGATTTCCATAAATCTAGCATGTCTATGTGACCTTGTCATGAAACAATGCAGGTTGTTAATGACATCAAAAAATGTTGAAATGTCTTGGACATCTTTGATGCTGTGCACAGGGCGAGGTTTAGGTGATGGGAATTGCAATGCACATATATGGTGAGGGGAAAAGTTTTCTTTAAAGTCATATGTACCCCTCCTTTGTTGCTGGACATAACTGATGCCCCATCTAAACCAAATCCAACGTAAACCACAGGGTCCACTTGCAATGGCTCCAGTACTTGCAGAATCTTTGCTGATATAGCATTTGCATTCATGTCCCCAGTCTCCACAAAACCCAGAGCCCTTTCCTTCAACATGTATGTATCGGATATAGACTCTAGATAAAACATGCCTATTTTAAACTAAAAACAATTTGTACAAATTAAGTTAAACATGGTTTAAGAATACCAAAGTAAGTATATATATATTATGGTTATGGATGAATAATAAGTTACCTAGCAGATAAAACATTTTACTGGATGATAATTAGTGTTTTTTTCAGTGCACATGTCAAACCTGTGTGTATTGATGTAAACCCTTTTTGAACACAATAGGAGGGTAAAATATTTAAATTTGCTTTTCTGAGTGCATGGCTGCACGCTGCAGGTACCTGTGCTTTGGAATAGAGGGGTGGAGGTCGTCGTTTGAGAACCAGATGCTGCTCCATCAGCAGCAGCCATGCCCCTGTTGTTACTTGGCACTTGTAGTAGAGAAGAAACTGGTGCAGGAGTAGTCTCTTCCTCCTCCTCCTCCTCCTCCTCACAACGTTTTTTGTGACAAATTTAAGCAAACTGCTTTGTTTCACCATACAAAGTAGTTACATTAAATATCTATATTAAATTTAAGCAGCTAGCTAGCAGAAAGTAGGCTTCTCAGTGCAATGCACAGGCTGTACACTGAATGAAAGAGGGGGAGCTGCTCGCAAAAATTCTAACCTATCAACATCATCATATGATGAACAAGAAGCAAGAAACAAGAGTTGTTTTATTTTTATTGATAATGTGGTCACATTTGAATTGAAATAGTATTCATTGACTACTATTCACTGGATGATGCAGCAAAACAGCAACCCTTCTGATTAGGTGGGCCCAGGCCCACCCACAGCCACGTGCCAGGGCCAAACAGCTAAAGGCAGGGACATGGTGCTCCTGGGAGTGGAGCCCAGAAACGGATACCAGACTCAAAGATGGCGCTCACTGACTCGAATGAAAGTTCTTGCTGAGCACATGAGCCAAAAAAGTTTTCTAGCTTCCATTGTTTACCTTGGTGTTATGTGGCCCACTGCTACTCAGCCCATAGACATTACATTGTGTTGACATCATCGCAATACTACGAGTGGCCACTAGGACAAAGTGGTTGCCAGGCTGAGTGGTGGTGCCATATCCGGCCCTTTTAATACATCCATGGTGGAGCCTGCTGCTACCGCACTGCTGAAGCTCGCTGCTTTGCAGTATCTGGGTGAGGAATTAAGGTACTTTTTGGCCAAAAATTGCTGCAGTGGAACATCTGGGGTGGGGAGGGGTGTATCCCTGAAGCAGCTTCCCTTCAAGGCAAGGCTTTATTTATTTATTGACAGTCTCATTTTACCACCAAGTTACAGGTGCTCCAACTGGGAATTGAACTGCCATCACCCAGTCACCAACTATTGCTTTATCCACTTAACCAGGCATCATTGTACTCACACCTTTACTAAGTTTGTGTGTAAAGTCATTCCTTACTTTATAACTACTGCCTAGTTTCAAACTAGTGATTTACTTAATCAGATTGCACTCTTAAAACCTAACAAATGCCTAAAGACATACATAACATATATAACAACATATAACCATATATTTAAATTTAACTGCCAATTCTTGATAAATTTAGATATGACAGTGTTTTATTTATATATGCATACATACATTTGCAGTCTTCTAATTTAAGTTTTGTCAGTTAGTTCAGTCACACAACAGTTACATGTGGCAGTTATTTATGTAAATAAGAACTAGTTTGTGTGTTGCAACCTGTTTTAATTAAGTGATGCATAAATCTCCCATTAGTAAACACTTACATTATAACTGGACTAGGTTTGAACTTATGAACAACTGGTGCAAATAGCCTCTGATCCTTAACTGATTTTGAGCGCAACATCAAAATATAACACACTAACACTAACACTGAAACAGAAGGCTAAATCTTTCTACAGTGTTCATTTTTACAATTCACTCTTTCTTCCTCAGTTGAAACACTGGGTTGCAGCAGCTGTACCTCAACATAATGATAAATGTGTACACACAGTTGAAAAGTGTAAGGGCTACATGTTATACTTTTTGAGCAATTATTGTCCAAATGAAGGCTGTCACTTTCCATTTATCCTGTCACAGCTTTCTGCTCTCACATGGCTTTCCAGCTCACACAGGTGTATAGTGTTTGGCTTGGTCTTTGGCTTGTGCAAATCAATATCCTTGGCTGACACAGCAGCTCACTGGTCACACCAGCTGCCTCACAGCCATGTGTAAAGGGGTTCCAACCCTACTATACCCAAAATGCTTTGTTTTTATACACTGCTCAAAAAAACTGTCTGTTTTGAGATTGATATAACTGATCTACCCATTGCAGTAAACAAGCCAATGTTTAAAGCAATCCATAATGCAAAGGACAAATCAATTACACTGCAGTCTTGGTGCCAGGAACGAGTGTGCCTTGCGCTGTCTGCTGCCCACCTACTGAGAGCAGGTTGAAAGCTCGGCACACTTGTATTCAACAATATTTTGTCACTTTATTTGGTGAACGCACACCCATAAAAACGTCCCTTTAAAATAATTCATGTTTTACTTGTCTTCCTTTTAATTTTTGTTTTTGGTTAAAAAAACATGCAAAATACTTAAACACATTTTTAATTCTTCTGGCACTATGGACGTATTAAACTGGTTATTGTATGGATCATTGTGGTGCCAAGTAAAATAGTGAACTATTAGGCACGGAAGACCTGATGGTCACTGGATCATCAATGTGTTCAGAATAGTGATTCAGCTGTCTTGTCAGTCATGTGCGTGGTTTGCAGGTTGTAGCAGTCTGTCGAGAGTCTCTTGCCTGTCAAGTTTGCTATTCTAACAGATCAACACTCCAAATTCACAGTATTTTTGAAACAGTGGCTCTTTAATTACAGACAAAAGAAGACAAATGCAAGTGAGCATCGATTTTTAAAATTTTGAAATGACAACTGTCACTGGCATATTCTTATCAGCTAACGCTAGCTACCTCACTAATTAACATTAATTTCCTGAATTGGTTAGAAACTACAAACTGGTGAAGTTTCTGTCAGAAAGTTTAGAGAACTTACTGAATGATGATCCTTTTTCCATCCTGCAGTCTGGTGTTGCAACGAATAAAGTTATTTCAGGCTGTGCAGCAGCTGCATCTGAGAACTAAAACTCCAGTCTGCAGTCTCCTCTGGGCCAGCTCCTCTCTACTCTGCCATTACCACATCCAAAACAAGCCAGCAGATGTGCGTCTTCAGTGGAACCTCTGGCTCATTAAGCTGCTGTTGTTGATGGACTTGAGGTGTTCACTCAGGGCTCTTCTCAGTCTGATTAGCCAAGTCTCTCTGAGGATGTTGTAATTGTAATTACTAGCTTTTTCGTCAGTTTGAGATTGAAAATGACTTTGATGAGTCAACTTGTTGTCCGTAAAAGAAATAATGATCTCAACCCTTCTGTGAGGGCTGCTCATGTTCTCTCCATCTAGGGTTTCTACAGGTTTCTTCTCATCTCTTGGCTGTAATGTGGCATCATTCTCTTTTTGTATAGGTGTGTCTTTTTGTTTCTGTTTGGCAAAGGTTATGTGAGTTGTTGCAGAATAACTAATTTAATCAAGTGGAAGTTTTTCCAGCCAATAATAACTTATTTCTAAAAGGGAATCTTTGATTGCTGGACCGCATCAAAGGAAATTACATTACATAACATAGGGTAAACGTCCCTATTGAGCCCACATACCATACAAGCCCACTTGCAACTTCTGAGTAAAATAAAAAAACACATCATCATTTTTTTCCGTTTGATGTTTCTTCCAATGAAGCTGCTTGTTATATATCTGACACTTTTTATTATAAGCCAATCAGATTTTTCAATATTGAGTTATTGAAGCACATGTGTGACATGTGCCTGCTGATCCCAGAAGAAGTTCCAATAAAACTTTGGTGATTTTTGGCATATTTCTACTCCTGTTTGGTAAGTGCTCATTTGTTATCAAAATTTAAGTGATTAGTGTTTTGAATAAGACATATGTTAGAATATTACTTGAATCAGAAATATTGTTTCTTTTGAAATCAAAATATGAGTTTTAGCATGCTAGCAAACAGACCACATGCTGCATCAATACAGTAGCTGCATATTATGGTTCATTGCAATGACATAAAGCATGATAAGCATGTATAGTTTACATTTTTGTCTGCAGTTTATATTATTATACTGTTAAATATATAATAAATGTGTATGTTTATCTTTATTTATTTTTTAATCAATATTTTTATCAGTGGGCCGAAAGGGGATGCTAGCAAAAAAATGATACTGTCTGGGGTGGATATAAATGAGTATAGCTAATTACTTCTCTGCATGATCAATTTATACTTTTCATGTTATGTTAGTGAACCATATATCAATTTTTTCATATAGTTTAATGTCATATGTGTAGAATAAAATATTCTGTCTTTTAACCATAAATTCACTGATATTCCCTTTAAGTCCACCTGCACCCATTAAGCCCACTTGACTGTGTTTCAAGTGGGATTTTGTCCCTTTTGACTTTCGAACCATTTTCCTCCCTAATTTTTACCTCCCCTCATGAATCAGCTCCATAATTCAGATAATTCATACCCATATTTAAATATGAGTGATATTGTATAGGTCAATTCATTCTTGATAGGCCTATATTCTATCCTAACATTAGCAATAGTTTTCTAATCTTTACTTTTCAGATGAGTTTTAGTTTAAGATGAGATAATGAGCTTCAAGATGTTATGACTGATGTCTTCTTACAATGAACTGTATGTTTTAATGTTACTCCACAATGAACTGAATGGTTTTAAATGTGTTTTTACAATGTTTTCAAACTACTAGCCTAAATGTGATTAACATTTGAAAATCAGACTTAATTGTATAAATCAATCAGAATTTAATTGTAATTCCTGAAATCGACTCATTTACTATCCTTAGAGCTTTAGTATTGAACCTGCAAATTGTTTTTCTTTCAGACAGTCTTCAGAAATCTTCATAAAAACATCTGCACTTTCAACCAGCTGGCTGGCCCAGATATTTTGGCCAATTTCAAATGCCAAAAGCACATCATAGGATAGAGATACAGACAAAATGACAACACATATTGAAAGATGAGGTATTGAGTAATTGAGTAATTTCCAATCTAGTTTTGATTTTGTTCATAAATAGTTTTTTGTCTACACTCCAAATAAGACATATTGTAAGTTGCTCTGTTGACAACAGAGCAAAAAGGCTGGTCATGCTTATTTAGAATGCCATTTACAGGCCATAAGATAGGAGTGGAGGCAAAATGAAAAACTATTGAGAGCTAAGAAATTACAGATTTGAATAGAACAAGTTTATATTAAGATTTTTAATATATATACATTTATTTATCAACAAATCATGAAATGGGCTTATTTGGAACACCCATGGGCTTAAAGGGTACATTAGGTATTAAGTCCATGCCAGACTTTTGACATATTTTGACAAATTAAACAATAAAAACAGTAGAGATTGGTATAAATTAATTATTGGCACTTCAATTGAGAGATTAGACTTTCATTTTAATGAGAATTTTCTCACTTAAATTGGGGCATTATATATTAAAAATGTCTGAAAAGCGGATTTGGTGAGCTTAATAGGGACGTTTACCCTATCAGTATACATTCTTAATGAAAGGTCTAGAGGCAACCTCATTTTCCATGAGACATTTACAGGGTGTTCCATCGTCTTTGAAATTTGAAATCCTGATGTTCTTTCAGCAGCTCAGTCCTGAAATCATGACCAAAAAAAAAAGAATCACTAGTATTTCATGAGGCATTTAGGTAATTGATTAAGCATTTTTAACGTAGACCTTTGGACCCACACTCCACAGTTATATCTGGCAGTGACTAGCCAGGGAGGATTAGTGGAGATTGAAGATGAGTGACTCCTTCATCATTATAGAAACAACCTGTAGACTATAATTTCCACTGTTTGTATTGATGAAAAAACAAGGCCAAAGTGAGATCTTAACTTTATCAATACTTCACAGTACAGTACAACACTGGGTTGTGTTATATCTTTCTGAATTCCATGGCTCATATCAAAAATATTTGTTTTAATGCCTGTTGTTAGTTTTGCACTGTGCAATTTGCACTGTAGTTCAAGTCTTCTTATATACAGTAGTCTTTCAATCCAAAGATGTCCAGAATAGGTTGATCTAAATCTTACAACCAGATTACTGTCACTAACTAAATGATCTATCACAGAATAAAACAAAATAAAACACAATGAACCAGACCTTCAATAGCATGTTTATAATTTGTGAGGCCTACCTGCTCAGCCTACAGTGTAGCTCATTATAGAAAAACTCATTTTTAACAAAGTCTACTGAAGGGTGCTGTTCAAAAATGCTTCCAAGGATGTTAAAGACAATGAAATACTGTATATAGAGTTTTTCTTTTAACTAAGCAATTTACCATGAACAATTTCACAAAAAATATTTTTCACTTGAATATGTATCACAATATATATATCTTTTTTTTTTTTGATCAAGCAAGGCAGATGAAGATGGGTCATATTATGCCATCCCAAACAAAGACCCATTCTTGAAATGAAGAAAACAGTATCATATAGATTCGTATCTCACTGGAACAGTTTGCCATGATTTATATCTCAAGGAACTACAAAAAAGGTTTAAAGGAGAAGCTGGAGATGTTATATTTAAAAACAAGCCTGCAAAATAAATAAGCAAAACAAGTTTTTTTTTTTCTTTTTAATTTATTTCCAATATACGCATTTAGATGAGCTGATACTGTTATTGTTTTGTTTTACTTGTCAACCTATTAATTATTCTTGGATTGTTTGGATGCTTTGTTTATATATGGTCTTGATGTAATTTTATTGTTGGATGCAGTGGTAATGTGACTACACTGTTTACTAAATGCAACATTGATTATATGTATTTGATTTTAATATGGATCCCAGGAAGAGTAACTGTTGCCAAGGCAACAGCTAATGGGGATTCTAATAAACAAAATGTCACTAAATTTTTATGGGTCCTATGCAGACCCCTGGTATTATGCCCCATTTTGCCCCACTTGTGACCACACTGTTTGAGTACATTAATCTTGAAGTCAAGCCATGATAATAAATGTGTAATCATGTATAAAACAGGAAGGTAACGGTGCATGAATCAACCAGGTGAAATGGGGAAAATAAATTTCCCCTGCGAGTACCTGACAAATTTCCCCAGCCACTGAAATTGTTTCAAATTTAATCAAATCCATAATACAGGACCTGCTGAGGTCCCACACAGTGAGTCAAAGCATATAAGACATTGCTCCTACATTCTGAATGAAAGAGCTGATGGTAGACCAGCTATGAGCTTAGTAATACAAGTAGTATAGTTGTACTTATTTTGGAGTCAAAGGTTTTTTAAAGCTGCACTTTATCTTTATATGAACAAATTGTAATGTTTAAGCGGCTGGTCGTAGTGACAAACCCACACAGATTTGTCACCAACTCTGCAGTCTCTTGAGTTTTAAAGAGCATTTCAACATCTTTCAGCTCATTGTTTTGGTTTTATGAACCACAACATTTCTGTTTTGGTTCATTCAGCTCTCATCAATTCTTTTTCTTGCAGTAACAGGCAGCTGTTTTCTAAGAAAAGACTTTAATTAAACATAGTTGAGCAATTAGCATCTAAAGAGCAAGATATTTCCCTTAGGACAACAGAGCTAAAAGTAAGTAAATATTGGACTTACCTTCATCCGCCTGACATTGCCATCCCTAGAGCCAGGCAATTTATTAGCGAAAAATGAGCATAATATAATATACCATATAAGTATGGCTTTGTTAATCTTCTAGCCTTGGTTTGGACTCTTCACGAAAGAAAAAAATGAGCCAAAATATGAGGGGCTGACTCTTATTTATCATACCCAGGCTGTCTCTTTCTTCAGCAGAGGAGTTTTCAGTATTATTTACACAACTATAATCCTTCATACCTGATGACAGAAGGTTTGGTAAAGAAAAATAATAAAAAGCTGTGGTCTCCGCCTAAATTCACAGGCACCTGTCCCACACCTGTGCATTCATCCATCTCTGCAGCCCCCTGTGACTCAAACTACCTGCAGCTGCCACACTACAAACAGTTCAACAAGCCTTAGGTGTTTATTTTACCTTTGTTACTAAGCTAGCACTCTGCACTGACTGAGACGCATGGGGATATGACAGATAAAGAGTGATAGAGGGACCACACAAACAGAGAGTGCAGGTATGCACATGTAAGGAAAAAAATGTTCTTCCGCTCTTTCCCCAAAACCTTCCCTACTCATTTACTACCTGCAGCATGTGGCAGAGGTGGAAAAAGAGCAGCAGAGTAAATTGGGGACTCAGCTCATGGTTCCCCTCCAGTGATATCCTTAGGTGACAAGCCCCCAGGGCAGAAGAAGTGTTAGTTAATCCCAGTGTGTGTGGGGAAAAGCAGCACAATGGTTCAGGGGCAGGGAGAAAGAGTGTGGAGCCATGGTAACCATGCAACCATATGGTGTTTGTGTGTTGTGGGGAGGGGGTTGTAGGTAGGTGAAATGATAACTGCCATTTGTATTCCATGCTGCTACAATAGATACACACACACAGGGACAGAAGAAATCATTCACTCGGTTATATACACAAATACACACACAAACACAGTTTTAGGCCATGAGCCAATATTTCAAGAGCCTGTATTCCCTACAGGGCCAAGAGCACCATTGTGATGTATACTCCCTCCTCTTCACCCAGCAGGTTGGGAAAAAAACAGATTCTTCTGAGGCAAAGGGTTAAACACCTTGTCATCCCCTCACACATCACCCCATATCTCTTATAAACCCTGGCCCCAACTCAGTAATCTATCTGCGCACTAACAGTTGCTGGACATTGGCTGTCCCTCATGACTCAACCGTCCCTGTAAGTTCTTCCCCCGTCATTCCTCCACCCAGGGGACAGTGTTGGGCAGTAGCACATTACGTATTACAGTAATATTATTGTTTTCCCCGGTAACGAGTTGTGTAAGGGATTACAATTTCCAAAACAGTAATTATATTACAGTATCTAATCCAAGTAACGCTGTGTTACTGCATTGCTAGAATGCAATTAGTTTTTTGTCCTAGGTAGGCTATCTTATGATGACATGTACACACAGCAGGTCAGGGCATGTCACGTTGGCTACCAGTCAAAAAGCTAAATGAAGGATGGAGGTTGAGGGAGAAGGGAAGAGGCATACTTTCAACAGCTGGAAGTATTGATGTTATTTTGAGTTTGTGTCAGTCAAAGATGCAAAGAACACCATCGTCTGTTGTAAACTGTGCAAGCAGCAGAATGATTTCAACCTCGAAAAATACAACATCTAATTTAGATTTAAAGAATCTGACACAGCAGCACAGCAATGTGAAACTTGTTGGAAAAAATACCGGCACTGACAGGGAGGCCTCTATTGCCAGTGATGCATGCATTCCAGCTAAACAACTAAACTGAATTTCAGAGCAAGACATGGTGGTGGAGAGACGTTAAGTGGACTAGAGCTGGAGAAGCTCATCACTGGGTATATCTTGGAGGAAATGTTACCTAATTCCGCTGTGGACTCACCCTCATTTTGACGCAATATAGAGAAACTACCCACGAAGAGCAATGTCAAACTGCCACAGAGAGAGAAGTTTGCTTGCTACCTCGAGAGAGAATATGCGCTGATGGAATCTAATTTGAAGGCCACACTCAGAGAGGTAGACTTTGTTTCCACCACAGCTGACATCTGGACAGCTAACAACAAAAGCTTTCTGGGTGTAACAGTTCATTGAATCAGCACTTCCACTTTAGAGTTCAGCAAGGCCACCTTAGCATGTAAAAGAATCAGAGGCGGGCACACATTTGACGTTATTGTTGTAGAGACAGAACAAATTAATTTATTGTATGGACCGCTTGGCAAAGTTGTAGCCACTGTCAGACAATGCATCAACTTTTGCCAAGGCGTTTAAAATATATCAGCCTGTCAATTCAGAGTCTGATTCTGAAGTGGAAGAAGACAGTGACAAAGATGTCACTTTTACAAATCTCACAGAAGCCCCTTCCACTGAGACTGATGGTCAGTTTACTCTTCCCCCTCGTTACCCTCACATACAATTAAGCTAAATTCCACCAGTGATGTTGAGAAATGCACAACTCTTTGGACTAAGGCAAGTCGATCTACAATTGCATCAGAACATGTGGAGGAAGTCAGCCGCAGAAAGCTACTGGTGCCGTCATGTACAAGGCGGAATTCCTTTTATAAGGCTGTTTCCAGAATCACCGAAATTCCCATGAACGAGCTGAATAGCCTGTGTGTCGAACTGGGAATTAAGTGCCTCAACATCAAGGAGTACCAGTTTCGCGAGAATACCGCACTGTTATGAAGCCGCTTACAGCAGCACTGGACATCTTACAAGGGGATAACTGTTGTTATGGGACTTTATTACCAACCCTCAAAGTCCTAATGTCAAGGACACTTCTCTTGAAAGACACCCTCTGAAGGATGACAGCTGGCCTTCCAGATGTCATTGTGAAGGTATGCCTATATTCCTCAACCTCTCATCTTTTTGCAAATTTATCTGGGAAAGTTTGTTGCATTGCATCATTCATGAACAGAGGGAACAGATCTTACTACAATATTTGTTTTTATAGAGGTCGGTACAATTATGAAAGCAATAGTAGTCAAAATAATGATATTCATCATCACAGCAACAGAAGACTAAAACAAATAAGGAGGTCAATAAATAGCCTAAAACAAAATTAAATCTAAGATATTCATCCCACATGGGAGGAAGGATGGTTTAGGTCTAGAATGAATAGCCTGTATAAAAATAATTCGATTGACAAGTTAAATAGTAATTATACAACTATAATAAATAGATCAAACTTTATTTTTCAGGCCATCCAGACTCATTTTGCTGGTGTACTGGATAGCAAAGGCAAACTTCTTGCAGCTGCCAGTTGTCCGAAGTTCAAACTCCGATGGCTGAGAGATAAGGGTAGGAGAGAGCTTGTGAGGGAGCTTCTGACAGCAGAGTGTTGCACAACTGCTCCTGCAGAGGACCCTACTTCTGTGTCCATGACATCAGCCAGCCATGATAAAATGGACTTTTTTGCATTTGAGACAAAGCCCAAGGACAGCTACTCAGTAGAAAAAGAAGTAATGGACTATATGAGGTCAGGGGGTTATGAGGATGAGACCAGTTCCCAAACATCAAAAAAATTTACATGAAGTACAACACTCCGACCCAATCTAGCGCACCTGTGGAGCAGCTTTTTAGTTTAGGAGGTTTGGTGCTTACCCCTAGAGGGAACAGACTGTCTGATAAGAGGTTTGAGAAGCTTCTGTTAATGAGAAACAATCATTGCTTAACTTCTGAACATTAGGGCCTTGCTTAATATGTCAAGGCAAAGATAACAAAACAAGAAGCTGGACACGATATCAGCCTAAATGTGGTGTTATGCAACATTTTATGTTTTGTACAACCATTAAATACTGTTTGCTGCTCTTATGATGGAATATGCAGAAACATATTAGTTAAAAAGTTTTTATATGTGCTTAAATATATTCATATACTGTATCCCAGTATGGGGGGGGGGGACTGAGTCGCAAGTGAATTGGTCACAGATCTTTATGAAGAGCACGATTCAAAATCTGAGCATGTACATAATTCAGCACTTTTGTAGTGGGATTTCTTTATCTTGTCACGGTGGTGACTCAGCCCCAAAGCCTTGAAATCTCCCCAGTGCTTTTATTAAAACTTTCTGTCATGAGGAAGTGCTTCAGCAGAAATAAAGGTGGCAAATGAATATTCCCTGGTTGAAAATTGCTGAATGCTCACAGACGTCAACTCTAATTAAAAGGGGCTAATAGATGTACTGTATAGTAGCCTTGTTATACATGCAGCTTAATAAAATAAATTATAAAAATTATAATAAAATAAAATTATAATTGTGTTGATGCTACATGTGTATTATTTTTACAGTAAATAAATGAAAATCCACTAACTCGTATGTATCAGCATACATATCAGGACAAATAAAAAGTTACCTGGACACGATAGTACGATAAATATGAAGTATTTCAATTAAAATGCAAAACAATTATTAACACTAACAGGCACTAAAAGTTGTCCAACTATCAACCAAACTTCAGCAGTGAGACTCACCAAACTCGTCAGGCACCAGGAAAAATGTCCACAGGCTAACGGGCTATCAAGCACAGAGTCTAATGTCTGACTCTGGCAGGCCCCCAAAGCCCCCATTATTCTCCAGCATATGGGAAGCAGTTCGGCATGTACGGGAAGTGTTGAGGGCAGTGAGTATGTATGAGACCTCAGCAGCAGGCACATCCAGCTGTGGTAAGCTCCAAGGATAAAATATGTATCAATCAGTCATCATCCTCAGTGCTTAAAGCTAAACATTGTCACACAGTACTGTAGGGAGTTTGTAAGGCAGCATTCAGGCCAAGATCTGTCCTGCATTAAAACAATTCAAAGGGCTGCATTGGTAGGAGCGTGTTTTATTAAGGTACCAGTGAGATAATGAAATACAATCCAGGAAGTTGAGTTGGAGATTATTGCATTTAAAGGCTTATAATTATAATAATGACATATGGAATATGCAGAAAGTGCACCAGGAATGTGCACTTGCATGTATGTGATTGGCCAATGCTGCATCTTGCCGGATGATGTCACGTTGCATTACAGTTCAAAGCATGGACCTGTTCAAGTTAATGAGAGGGCTGCATTTTTTCACACAGAACTAATGTCGGTCTGAACACCGCCCAACACAATCAAAGGTTGTAGTGCTTCCATTTATATGGCTGACAGTTAGTTTGGTAACATGTAATAGCTGAGTAGGCAGGAGAAGGCGAGAGGTTCTGTCAGTGTTGGACATTAGAGTGTATAAGTGTATAGAGTAGAGTGCATAATCCTGGAGTTGAATGGATTTGAAGAAGAATTGTCACAAAATAATAATTGTTCATTTTTGCCAGTATTAGCAGCTCACTTCTGTAGCTCCTCAGATAACTAATAATGCAGATTCCTTAATTTCTTCAACATGCAATGTAAAGAAAAACAAGCTGTATTCATGCAAATCATGGGATACATTCACTTATTTGAAATTACTGATGGCAGAGCTATATTTAAAGCTGTAATATGTAACTATTTTGCATTAAAATGTCTAAAAATAACTAGACCTATGTTATGTATTTTGTTGAGTTGTGTACTTAAATTATCCCAAGTGTTTCCAACAATTTTCAAGTCTAGAGAAAGCTGTAATTTTAATCAAGGTAATGGTCAGTTTCATTTGGTTGCCTGTAAATGGCGTCATACCCCCTCTACCAAAGAGTATATAATAGCTCATTTTCCTCACCTGTGAGGCCCCTACATTAACAGAGGTGTAACAGAAAGATGAACTAGACAATGGAAGAGAATGTGTGAATCGTAGGAGTGATTCTGAGACGATTGATGAATACAGAACCAGATCTTTATTGATGTTAAAAGGATTATTCCTAACAGCATCATTTATTATGTTACTGTGAGTCTTAGTTCACAGTCACAAGCAACAAGAGGAAAAAAAACTTTATCAAATCAAATTCCTTGCACAAATGAATCAATTCCCCAAACAATCAAGAAGCATCTCGCAAAGAGAAATGATTTTTCTCTGGGAAGCAAGCAATCAAAATAAAATAATGAGCACATCATTTTGATTCAGAGCAAAACCAATTCATGTGATGTCTAAATGAAAACACAGCTATTATAAAATACTAAAATAAACAAAATAATGAATGCCCTCAGCAACAAGCAAAGCAGAAATCTTTTCTGACAGAGCGTGTCTGAGTGTAAAAATGTGTATCCCCGTGTTAACAGTTACATTAGTGGTGTTACTTCTTGGTCCTGGTCCTCGCTGTAGCTGTTAGCCTTTCAGTTTCTTGCTAGTACCTGATTCCCCCCCCCCCAATCCCCTCACTAATAACCCTTCTTGACTGTCTAACCTCATTCCATCACCACAGGGCATAACATTTGGTCTCTTTCTTTACTCCCTCTCCTCCTTCTGTTCCTTTAGACCTTTCCATATGTCCCCACCTGCCCTGGGAGTCTAAAGCTTTGTCAACTTAACTCACAAGGCTGAAAACAGTTCAGAGAAAGTGGCATGAGCCCAGCTTGTTGGCTGACAAGCCTGTTGTCAGTTGTACTTCTATCTCCCCAACTATCAGTCTCTATCCTCTGTATCTAACTCTATTCTGCCTTCTACCCTTTTTCTCACTGACGTTGTCACTTACTTCGAGAATAGTTTGATGACATTCAAAGCTGCTTCTCCCAGCTACCCTCTAAACCTACTGCTACCTTTTTATTTAACCTCATGTAAAGTTGCTGCATTAAGCATTTTAAGATGAGTAAATCATTATTTTACTAGGTTTGTGATATTTAAAGGGGACATATGCTTTTTGTGATTTTTTGTTATTTTTATACTGTTAAGGTGTCAGATTTCTATGTTAATCATGGTTTGAGTTCCAAAACGTGAGGTGAACATATGTAAAAACACTCCATGAAAGTCAATAGATCCATGAGTTTGTAGGCTTATCAGATGCCATAACACTGCACAGCCATTTATAAAACTATGAGACATGGTTTTGCATCGTGCATGCATCGCTGCAAATGTTGAGCCAGGGTTAACATTTTATGGACCGACAACTCTGCGCTTTTTGTGCCAGATCCTGTTGTGCCAATGCAATGGTCTCACTGAAATTCACGAAGGGGCTACGTTTTTTTATGCTAATGCAACATGTTTTTACGAACCTGTTTCTAATTTTTAGCACTTCAAAAATGTTATATATTTATTCCTTAAAGCAATGCACTTATTTGCTTTCTTGCAGATAGTTAGATGAGAAGATCAATGCCACTCTCACATCTGTCTGGTAAATATAAGGCTACAGCTAATTAGCTTAACTTAGGACAACCAGCAGACCCCTCTGAACTCCACACCTCATTCCTTCTTCCTTTCTCCACTGCTGTTGATCTGAACAACCTTATGACTACCATCCTCTTTGAAGCCAAGGGAATATCATCCATCCATCTTCAGGTCAGCCACTCCTCCACTGAAGAAATCCATTTTCAGCCTCCAATCCATTCTCAAACCAGCTTATGTCTACAGCATCATATCATCCCTTCCCTTTCTCTCCAAAACAAGCTCAATTTGGTCACTTCTGTTAATATCACAACAGCCTCTTTATCAGCTCTGGTTTCAAACTGCTCCACTGTGTTTTACTTTGTGCTGTCCCTGTCTTTCCAGAGTGCCAGAAATCACAGCTAAGCTTATAGTGGAGGTATCATGGGTTTAATTTGATAAAACATCTGTGGAGACACCTGCAATATACCCACACTCACACTTTCAACATTTATATTAGGTGACTGGTGAATGGTGCTGCCTGTTTTACTGTCTTACAGATTGATGATGGTATCCCCTGATGTTCTCTATTGTCAGCTCTGTGGGTTAGTAAAGTATTCTACTGCCATCTGAATTGGACTTCTGTGTAAACCCTCAGTGTGCTTAAGGCAGAAAGAAGTGTTGCATCAAAATGTGTTTCACTGGAAACGCTCCAAGGTAAACCCCCTCCCCACTGTCTTTAAATTTGATCCAGCATCCACAACATTTATCCCCATCCTGTGTCACCCCCAATTTTCCATACTATTGTTATGGCAACAGTGCTCAACACTCCTTTCATTTTCCATGGTGTGACTTCCAGCTGCCATACAAAGCTTAAAGTGCAGCCAAGATCAAATCATCAGACATCCGCACCTTGAGCTTTAGCCATCTTCAATCTAAAGTGCAACTGCCCCCTGAAACACTGACCTACGGCTTACTGAGACCTTTGCCGGCCACTTTCCCTTCTTCCTCTAAAGATTATCTTATCTCCTTCTCTTATACTCCCTCCAGTAATGGCATGTGGCTGCTCAATTCGAAACCACGTTGCTGGTGCACAAGGCGGTGAAAGGATTTGCACTCTCACATCTCCAGCTTATAGTTGAGCTCTACCACCACTTGCCTCCGGACAAGCAGCCTATTGAACCACCACCAACACTTACTGCTATGTTGCAACTCGTGAGTTTCAGATTAACGCAGTCACTTTGGTCAGTTTTACTGGTACAACAAGTTGTTGTAGCGAGTATTACTACACTTGGAAATTAATATTAAGTACTTGTAAAATTATATGGGGCTCCATCTCCCTTTATTAATTGGAGGAAAAACAATTAAATCAAATGAATCAGTTTATACACGAAAATCACTCTAAATACAGTGACCTCCATCTCTGTTACAAAGGAATACACAACGACTCAGTTTATTTATTGAACTACCCAGGGATACACTGCTGATGACTAAGTGACTTCTGGTCACTGTGCTGCTGTGTATCTGTGTTTCTTGGCTTTTTGACAGTATTTTCATTCAAAACAACTGATTTTGGTTTTTGGACCTTGGTTTGACTGGATTTGGATATATTTCAGCTTTGACCAACGCCTGGACCGCGACAACATTTCAAGAACATGGACCTGAGTGAGTGACGCCAGTGAGCCTGCAAGCTAGCTTAGCCTAGTTAGCTTAGCTTGGCTGTTCCCAGTCTGGCCATGTTGATGTTGGTGTCTACTGTTGAAACTTTGTTTTATAATTTTTGCAGAATCTTTTTGGTCTGTCATGCATACATTGCATTAAGCAAACAAAATGCTACCAAGAAAGAGTGCAATTACAGATGAGGAAGTCAAGGACATAAAGAAATCGCTCAACTTTATGTCAGAAGAGATTGCAACTATCTCTAAACAACAGAAACTGCTAATGGACCTGATGGGAGAGATCAAGGAACTGAAATGACAAAATGTCAAGAAGGATAAGAGGATTGCCCTCTTGGAGTGCCGAGTGGCAATCCTGAGCATTACTACCTCATGGATGACTTAATTGTGACAGGTGATTGCTTTTTTTGACAACAATGGCATATCCATGGACAGCAATGATATTGAGGCATGTGGTCGTCTCCCCAAAAAAAACAAAAGCAAGAAACCTGCCATAATAATTCGCTTTGCAAACAGAAAACAAAAAAACACACTGCTCAGACAATGAAGAAAGCTGAAGGGATCTGACGTGAATGCAAACAAGCACGTAACAAAGAAAAATGCTGACATTGCCAGAAGGGCACGCTTCCTGAGAAAACAGAACAAGATCCAATCAGTGTGGACAGCAAAAAGCAAGGTATTCATAAAACTCAATGGGTCACCAAAGAAAGCAAAAGTGCTGGTCATCAGGGAGAGTGCAGATTTGGACAAGTACTGGAGAGCAGCACATTAATGTCAAGAAATAACTGAACATTACTCATTCAAAATTGGTGGTTACTTTAACTCAGGACAGCTCACTGAGTGCATGGAAAGAGGATAATACTGACTGTTACCAATTCAAGTGAGTAGCTACTCGAACTTGAACTTAGGTCAGCTGGCTAAAAGCATAGAAAGTGACTGACATCAAATACAACTTATGACAAGTCTTAAAATGATTTTAGAGTCAGTTTATAAAAAGCAAGGCATTACAGCTCATAAAATACAGTGGCTTTTAGCAGCTGACTTACAAATCTCAGGGCATTTTCACACCTATAGAACAGTGAACTTGGTGAACTTTGTGCATTTTCCTCTTGGTTTAGTTTCTTTTCACACAGAGAAAAATCCAAGCAAGCCAAAATGCAGCACATTAAACCACATGAGAATGTTCACTTCACTCATTGGTCAGATGTGTCTGGGGCGGGAGCAAGATCGTAAACACAGGAAGAAGGTCCTGAAGGAGGTCCACTGGCCAAGTGCAACGTACTTTGTTGAACCAGGTCCGACCTCAATTCATTCTCTTGCTAGTTGTTGGAAATTAAATTCGCTCATCCACATCCCACTACCACTACCACTGCCAAAGCTCACTTGGAGCTGTTTCATTCAAACTTGTAGAGTACGCCTAGTAGCTGGATTAGATCGAGGGTGGATCATGTTCCCACCACAAACAAACTGCTCTAGAGTTTGTTTGAGACCAGACTGAAACCACCTCCTCTAAAGGACCTTGGTACGGTTGTTTTGATCTGCACCCGCGTGTGATTACTGTGCTCACACCTGAGTTTGAAACTCTGTAAATCTGTTAGTGTAGTATAGTATAGTATAGTATAGTATATGTTACTTGTTACTGTATAGACAATGCCATAGAATGTATCACTGTAGAAAGTGAGAATAAGAATCAAAAAATATATTAATAAGCTGTGTCTATAGAACACCAGGATCATGCATAGATACATTTAGGGATAAGTTCTTGGGGCTGTATGAAGACATAAACAATAAGAAGATGGTTTTTGTTTGCAGGGATTTCAATATTGTTAAACCCATTTGAACATAATACAAATACAGAGTTCATTAACTCAATGTACAGTATGAGTCTATAACACACAGTGCTACATCAATGTTGGTCCTGGTTTGGCTAAGGAGATTGCTAAGACTAGTCCTAGAGATGATGTGGAAAGTAAAACTATTAACTATATGTAAATAAATCCATGTTTATAAGGGCAACAGATGAAAAAGAAATTACTGACATTGTTAAAACAATTAAGAATATGAAGTCTACTGACTGGAATGGAATTGATATGTCCATGTTAAAAATATTATTGAGTGTGTGGTGAAGCCTCTTACACATATTTGTAATCAGTCTCTATAAACTGGTGTATTTTCAAGCAAAATGAAAACAGCTAGAGTCATACTGATATATGAAGCTGAAGACAGACATGTACTCTCTAATTATAGACTTGTTTCATTGCTCTCATAGCTCTCTAAAATATTGGAAAAATATTCTATAAAAGACTAGATGCTGTCATTCCAAAACATAATGTACTGCTTGAAGAGCAATATGGGTCTAGAACTAATAGGACAACTTTGTTTGCACTCATAGATTTTGTGTAGGAAATATCAACTGCAAAAGAAAATAATAAATAAACAGTGTGGGTATTCTTGGATCTCAAAAAAGCATTTGATACTGTTGACCATGACTTATTAATGAAGAAATTACAAAGATATGAAATTAGAGGGGTAGAACTCTCTTAAGTTAGTAGTTAACTTAAGTAGTTACCTGGAAAATAGGTATCAATATATGTAAATAAATAACTGTAACTCACAACTATTGAAGGTTACTTGTTGGATTCCCCAGGGCTCAGTGTTAGGCCCATTATTGTTTATTTTGTACATTAATAATATTTGTGAGGTTTCCAAAATATTAAGAATTATATTATTTGCAGATTATATTACAAATTTATTTTGTTGTGGTAAGAATTTGAAATAACTTTTGGATACAGTGGGAAAAGAACTGGAAATGCTAAAGACTTGATTTGATTCTAATAAACTAACACTAAATTGTAATTAACTAACTAAATTTATAATCTTTGGGAATTGTTTAACTAACTCAAACAGGAAACTCATGATAAATGATGTTGAAATAGAAAGAGTCTCTAAATTAAATTTCTTGGAGTTATAATAGATAATAAATTATGCTGGAAGCCACATATAAGTTGCACTACTATATAAAGCCAAAGATCTTCTAAATCAAGCTTTGTTATACACCTTATACTGTTCCTTTATATATGACTTACTGTGTGGAAGTGGGGAAAATACACATAAAACAAACACTAATCCAAACTTCATCCTTCAAAAGAGAGCCATAAGAATTGTAAACAAAACCACTCATAGAGAACCAACAAACTCACTCTTTATTGAATTAAAGGCTCTAAAATTTAAAGATTTTAAAATGGTTCAAATCTTGTACAAAGTTAAAAATCAATTATTACCTGAAAGTATCCAAAAGTTGTTTCAAATGAGAGAAAGTCAACATGACTTGAGAGGAATTTGTATGTTCAATAAAGAATTAGTGATGACTAATGTAAAATATCATTGTATTACAGACAAAGGGGTTAATTTATGGAGCAGCTGTAGTGAGGAACTGAAAACACATGAGACATTTATTAAGTTTAAACAAACGTTTGAAAAATACATTAGAAAATATGAAATGGACAATCAGAAAGAAAGACTGGACAGGGTACAGGATATGTAAGTTGTTATTGATTTGTATTGTTTTATTTGTTTGCTCTGCTTGTTTTCTTTTTGATTGTTTTCTTTTGTTTTTGAAGTTACCTTTCAAGATCTAACTTAATGTGTGTTTAAAAGGCAGGCATTATAAGCAGTGGCTTCAGCCTGCACCTTTTTTTTCGGACTACAGAAAAACTTTAAGTTGGGTCATTGTGCTGTTTTGAGCTGCTGTATTTAAGGATCTGTCTCTTTTCTTTTTTCATGTGTTTATGTACAGTACTGTGCAAAAGTTTTAGGCACTAAAAGTAAGTGAGAATGCTTACAAAAATATTGCTATAAATTGTTTGAATTTATCAATTAACTTCTTACAAAGTTAAGTAAACAGCAGAAACCTAAATGAAATTAACATTTGCTGTGAGCAGCTTTGCCTTTAAAACAGCAGCAGTTCTCCTTGGTTCACTTTAACACAGTTTTTCATGGTAAATTGCAGGTAGGTTGTTGTAAAATACCATACCATCTGTTGCAGGACTCATCATTCTTCTTGTTGCTGAAAATAGTTCTTTAGGACTCTAGCTGTATGCTTGAGGTCATTGTCATGTCATGAATAAATTTGGGACCGATCAGACACTTCCCTGATTGTCTTGCATAATGGATAAGAATCTAAAAATCTAGGGTGCCTAAAACTTTTGCACATTACTGTATGTATAAAAATTAATTTGTATATGCAGTCTGCAAAATAAATTCAAAATTCTGTATGAAGATAGGGATGAATGGGAAACACTAAGGATATGTGCATATATACAACTCGAATGAATGAATGAATGGGTAAATTAAATTAACAAGTTATTGCAGACACAACAAATGGAATTTAGTGAAAGTTCCGTGAGGAAGACTATTTTTTACATGCTCAGGTCTGTAGTTTTATTTCTCAAACCTGTCATTCTGTCTGTCATTCCCATCCCTCACACATGCTCACTCATAATTTCCTTGATGTCATTCCCCTGTATGTCAATTAAGAGATCAACTGTTCACATCAGCTGGTCACATCTAACCAATAGCACGGTGACACACCTTCATTGTCTGCCTATCATATTGCGACTGTCTTTTTAAAGTTTGTTTAAATTTTTTAATTTTGTGTTCTCCCTCTCTTAGTGCCCCATCACCGCCCAGTCTTTGCAGATTCATCAGTGCATCACTTCATCAACCTCATCAGCTTTATCAATCAGCGGAAGTCATCAGCCAAAACTACCACCACCAGTGTCTGGACTCTATGGGGGGATTTATCTTGCTGCTGCTCAGGACTGATGTCCCCCGATTCAAAATCTCCCTGTAGAGTCTAAGCACCAAAGGCTTTTGACAGCACTTAGTCATCAATATCATCTGTATAATGAACAATTCTTTTTGCTTCATTCACTTGTCTCTTCTGATTGAAATGAATTAATGAATGAATGTTATCAAAAAACAAGTCAAAAGAGCAATGAGGGGTAAGTAGCTATCTAAAACCAATAATAATAATAATAATAATAATAATAATAATTATAATAAAAAACAATAATAGAATTAGCTCTGCATCAATTCTTCAGACAAAACAGATGCCACATGCTTAATTTATTGCTGGTTAATTTCCTACTGTTTGGTGGTGATGAAGGGCTGATGATGAGGCAAACTCCCCAGCATGGTGCCGAAGATTTGTGATCCTCGGGGGATGAGGTGACAGCCAGATGAGAACCGCTGCAGGTTCAGTGCAACAGCTTTGGTTCACTGCTTCTCAGGAGGGTGAATCCAGTCTCAGACTAGCTGTGGCCACACAGCAAACACACAGCAGGGGTGTGTGTTCCAGTCTTGATGCATTCAAGGGCAGTC
The DNA here is from genome assembly GCF_963924715.1 of Thunnus thynnus. NCBI lineage: Eukaryota > Metazoa > Chordata > Actinopteri > Scombriformes > Scombridae > Thunnus > Thunnus thynnus. The sequence goes on along the minus strand of NC_089532.1, from coordinate 24,724,064 downwards.
TGTAGAGTTGAAGCTGAGCTCTAACTACCAAAAGGGGGCCTTGGAAAAACTATTTAAAAAGTTAAACTACACGATAAAAATAGGAGATAATACATACTCAAAATGACAAACAGCATGGCTTGGCTTGTGGCTTAGGTGTCTTTGCAGTCTTTTGCTTCTTTGTTGAGAGTTCCTGTTTTCTGGAAATTGCATCTCTCAGGCAAAACTGAAAAACAGACAACGCCTGAAATGCAAGACGGGCCGAGAGTATCAGTCAACAAGCAAGAAAAAGAAGAAGCCTAGAAGAAGAGGAAAAAGAGAGAGGATCCTTGGCGATCTTTTGACAGGAACGCCTTGATTACTAATACATTTCTTTGCATGAAGAGAAAGCTGGTCTTTACGGGAGAGAATTAGAGCCACGTGTGAAAAATTTATTTGAGTTCTGAGTTTAAAGTCAGAATTCTGAGTTTATATTGGGGGTCATTGGGTCTGTGTGCTCTTGTATACATACAGAAATGTTCTGTTAGACTCAAACATCATAATGATTCTGAAAGAATTTAGCTTCTCCTTATATTCCTGGGTTTCTCCACTACACACAGTTTACGCTTTCTTGCTGAGAGTTAAAAGAAAAGATCAATAACACTCTCATGCTTTTGCATCAAGTATGGAGCAATGAAACAATAGTAGCAATGCTTAAACTTGCAATACTGTTTTGTAATCGCCTTTTTTCTACCATTCGGAGTCCAGTTTCTGTCCACCTGGTAAATGTAAATTCAGTCCACTTTTTGTTCTGTTTTTGCTCTCTACCAACTTCTGAAAAAAAATCTGTCTCTTACAGCTGTCTGCTGTGTCTGAGAACCACTTTGGAAAGGTGTACATTGTTATAGTTAACTTCTATGGTGCAACCCATTTGTATAGATTAAAGCCTATTTCCCACACTAAGTCCAAACCAATCCATCCATCTTAGGTCTTCTCTTCCTCTATAGCCTCGTTCACTTGGTCTCCACTCTCCAACATAATGCAGTCAGAACAGCAGTCAGTACCTCTCTCTGAAAACTCTCTTTCCAAAAAAAAAACCTCCTGTTCTCCTTGTTGCTCTTATTTTCTCTCCCTGCTCATTTTCACTTATACAGAAACTGTCATATCCCGCCAGGACTTTCTGTTTTGTTCAAACTTTTAGTTTAGTACCTGTTTTATTTTGAAGTGTGTTCTCCTTGTGTTTTGTTACTTTTACTTCCTGTGTTTTCCTGCCTTTGTTGATTGCCTCATGTTTCATCTGTGTCTCCTTTTCGCTCACCTGTGTTTAGTTACTAATCTGTCCCTGTGTATTTAAAGCCCAGTCTTTCCCCTGTTTAGATGCCAGACTGTCTTATGTTTTTCAAGTCAGACTTCTAGCCCACCTTGTTGTTTCCCTAGTGTTATCTCAGTGTTCCTGGTGTATTTATTCTAAGTTTCTCAGGGAGCTTTTCTTCTGTATGACCTGTGGGCTGTTTCTGGACTCTTTGCCTCCTGCCTTTTCCCCATTTGGATTTGTTTGCCACACGGACTGACACTTTCGTTCTGACTTTAGTAGTCTATGGATCTTTGTCACTGCCTTGTCCTTGTCTGACTGTTAGCCTTATCTTTTTTTTTAATATATACTATTATTATGAACTCACTGGCTCCCTGTGTAGTTCTGCTTTTGAGTCATTCGCCCGTGTACAAAAGTGACAGAAATTCAATGTTCACAAAAAAAAAACTTGTAAGAGCACCATGGCTTTGGACTTTGCAGTTCTTCACAGTTATGAACCTGTGTGTCTGGAATGGCCTGCTGCTGTAGTTGTCACACAAAATATGATTACACATCCTACAGCAGTGGGGCAGTGTAGTAAATGGCTGCTGCTCGGACTCACTCTCCCTAGAGAACTATAGGGTTCAAACCTCATTTGGAAAGAGAATAATAATAGCATACTAATCTGTTGTACCTGATTGATGGTGTCAATTTTAAAGTATAATTGGGAGTCAAAGGTTTTATGATCCGCGCACCAGCAGCAAATAGCATTTTGATTATGAGGATGCTATGTAGCTATTGCAGGAATTCTACTTTCAGACTTTCTCTGCACTGGAAATGCAGAATTGTGACAAACTGTTCCAGCAGTGTGATAAGCAATGACAAATGTCTGTTATTATGAAATACATATTTTTGTACCATATTTGCAGTGTACCAGGGTTTGCGCTCACATAAAAAGTATTTTAACATGATTTTTTTGTAGCTACCTAAAGCTATCTAACATCAACTCTGTGAGTTGGTTGAAAACTCTTTTAACGTTTCTGAACTCTGACTCTATTATGCCAACAGTACTAGTTGATGAAACACACAAGCTAGAGAACAATGAGATTTGTCCCAGTAAGCCACAGGCCAGTACATACTGGCTGTAACCTACTGTTGCAGCTGTAAAACAGTGGATAAATTGTTTTGAGCATCACACAACCCCCCGAGAAATGACTCGTTTCATTATCAGAATTTAAACCATTTGGTCTGATAACATTTAGAAAGTCTAGAGGAGCCACATGATTAACAGCCAAATGACCAGTGCAGGAATGTCGCCCCCAACATAAGATTTAAAAGCTCTGTATACTGTGAAATACAGAGAGGTGGTGATAGACCTAATCAGCATTGTGTGAACTGGTTTGGCAAGGGCTTGAATGTAACAGATGTTCATTTATATGTAAAAGTTCTACACTGCAGGTTTAAACACACTGTTTAATCCATTCCTCACATCTTTTCTCTTGCATTTTTGGTTTTCAGGGGGCAATAAAAAAGACACACAAAAGAGAGGATTGCAGCTACCACAGCCCCATGCACACATAAATGTGGAGAAATCCAACGCCTGACAGATGTCATGCCCAGTTACTGTTGCTAAGTTGTGAAATTGTGACTGGTCAATTGCGATTGATCAATTACAGCTAGTATAAAGAAAGCAGAGTTCCAGTTGGGAAGGGTCAATACCAATTTACCATTCAAAATATGCATCATTCAAGATGCATCATTCAACTAACCAGAGATGACATGAATAAAAAGAAAAAATGCAAAAAAGAAAACATATGAAAGAAACTAATGTACAATACAAATGTGCATCATCAGTGGCCTGCCATATAAGGCTGGAAGAATTTTTTTTATACATTTATTCAAGTACTAGGGAAGAAGGAAAACAGTCTTATCACCAATAAAACCATCAATCCTAATTAGCTGCCTTCATGTTTTGTATTTCCAAAGATGAATCCCACATTGTGTTTTGAGCATAAATACAAAAAGCTCAAAGTCACACAAACTGTTAAGCAAAAAATATCCCTATTTTACTGTCCAAACGCACCCAGCAGACTTCATAAAGACAGTATATATTTTCTTATACAGCGCCTACATAGCTAGGGGCTTGTTGCAACACAGCAATAAGCTGAAATCCCTGCTGAGAGTTGGCAGAGATCCCAGTATTCTATATTTACAATCATCAGTGTTTTTAAGTAGCAAACTCCAACTGACAAGCTGATGCTCTGCATTGAAAGGGGGCAGCAAAGAGTAAAAGCAGAATTTAAAAGGGGTTCAGATTTTCTTAAAGATTTCTGTAGAGTTTTGGCAACTTACAAAGAAACATATTGTCTTTTCATAGAGAAAGAGATGATGTGAAATCCAGTTAACTTCTGTCATCTCCTGATGTACTTGGGCATCAATAGATGGCAGAAAAACTGTAAGGAGAGTGATGCAAGAGGGCATTATTACCCGCTCAACTGTCAGGGCTTAGGGGAGCATTTTGGGCAGCTAAAGTGAGTTCCAGTATATGTGCTCAGAGGACATTATGAATTATTTCACATTTTATTATGTGTTGTCAGAGGCAAAGCACATTTTTATGAGCCAACTGTGTAGGAAAAGCAACAAAGAGAGGCAGATGCTCATTCTGCTTTAGACGGGCAGCAGCACAGCTAACCGAATGTTACGTGACAGAAACAAAAATCAAGGCACTCTGTGACAGCGAGGTCCATACTGTTGACTGTTCTGGGTTCTGTAGACAGACAACAGGAGGCTTCAAACTTTCACCAAATTCAAAAGAAAGTGTCTGTGCCAACAGAGTGAACAATGGCATATTTCCAACAAATTATGTCCATATGCAAATACCTGACCTTACCTCAAGATTCACTGCCAATATTTTTCAATAAGATATTCTAATGATACATTGGGTTAGGCATTGAAAATAAGAAGCAGACTCTTGCAAAACATAATTTGTGCAAAATAGACATATCTAATGGCATTCTGTTCTATAACTAGTGTTATACCTGGTTATAATAAACTAGTTTATCTACTACTATGCAAGTGAATTTGTTACAGAGTTGGCATAATCATTTGCAGGAATGTCCTCGTAAAGGTTTGTTTTCAATCTCCCATGTTTTATCCAATCCTATATTTACTACAGGTATTATGGAACAAGTTCTCTGTCAGTAAATTGCACTAAAGTGTTTATGGGTTAAGTAAATTGCATGGAGTACCAGGAAAGACTGAATGGCCACATAATAGGCCACAAGACTTGATTAGACTACTTTTTATGGCACATTTAATTGCTTGACATATTTTCCTTCAGCATGCATTTAAGCAGCCCCAGTAGTTCAGTAGTTAATTAGAAGTCAGTAGTTATCTATACAAACAGCAATTACAAAGCAAGTGGGTTTGACGCACACTCCATCATCCACTTAGCTAGACAGAAATGATTTACTTTCAGACAGGTGCTGTGTGTCTAGAATTATTTTAGGAGGTAAAAACAACACCAAAGAAAAACTAACAAACTATGTTTCAAAATCTGACAGAGCAGAAAGACATAGTAGGGAGGAAGAGTCATAAGCTTCACAGCACTCAAAGCTGCTTCAGATAAAACAACTGTTTTCCTCAGTTTTGGACCAAGATCTGAATTTTCTTTTTCGAGGAGCAAGTCTTTCTGTGAGGCAAAGCAGTGAGAAGCAAGCTGTGTTTTTGATGGCACAAGAACAAAAGATGATGGTGCGACATCAGACAGCGTTTCAGACGTCCTTTCCTGGAATACCTCAGGAAAATGTTAAATTACTTTTAGAAACTAGAGGAGAGGCAAAAAATAGTCTTGCACACAGACTTTGCGTGTAGTCTTTATGTCAGGACCTGAGCCACTGGCAAACGAAAGAAAGATGAAAATATGAGCTTTGTTATTTCTAAAAATATTCCAAAATAATGAAGTAGCTGTAGGTGAGTCATAAAAGTGCTCTTGGAAGTTGTTACAATTCAGACACTTTTTAAAGTTTTTGGTCAAACATCAGAATGTGATAAGAAATTTCCCTCCAGCCATGATACTCACTTTCTATGATCCACTAATTGTAAAAAGCTACAATGGCAACTTAATTAACAAGTTATAGTGAGTCTTCAAAAATGAGTGCTGTCAGGATTCTCGCTGCATTTCTAAGTGAGGCCAAAAATATGAATAAACTTTTTGGGAGCTTGCACAACCTTTTCAATTAACACTCTGATAAGAGCTGCCGACTAGGGTTGCCACCTTCCTGAAATGGAATACAGAATGTGGGGGGGCGGGGGGGCATATAATACAGTATGGAGCCAAATCCTCCAGATAGTTAAAACTCTGATTAGGTTCACTTGAAAACATTCAAATGTACTTTTGACATAATTTTGTCTCATGTTCACCTCTAAACTGGGGTTTGATGTCACTCTTTGGTGACTTGAAATATTTTCACAGTCACCATCTTAGTTAAGCATGTTAGCATGTTAACATTTGCAAATCAGCAGTTAGCACAAAGTAGCTGAGGCTGATGGGAGTGTCATTAGTTTTGCTTGTATTTGGTCATGAAACCAAACTGGACAAAGTGAAATGCTGACCTGATAATGAAGCAATGAAAATTCAGGGGATCACCAAAGTCATTAGGGTAGGGGAGGGCTGGGACAAAAGTATCGGGGGGACAGTAGCAACACAGACTTTTTCTCTTGTAACAGAGAAGTCAGGGATATGCTGTGAAGTCCATATGAGGTACACTCCACCATTGAGTCTGCATCCAAAATCAGCCTGATCAGATCAGTTTTGCCAGTTACAGTAGAAAAACTGATTTTTCAATCTAAGTAAAAAATATCAAACAGAGGTGTTTTCTGTTTTTAAGGTAATGTTTATTAGTTGAAAATTGTAAATGTATATCATCTGTTAGACCTATCTGTAGGCTAAGTATCAGTGAAGGTTTAATTTATCATGTGAGCCTACCTTTGGTGCTAGCCAGGGTAAAGTTGATGGAGACAGGGGAGGGATGAAATTGAAATGGTGTAACTTTTTTATTATTTTTTTATTATTAAACATGTATTTCTTTGCTCTTTATGTTTGCAGGAAATGTCCAGGGTTAGGGTGAGGAAGGCCAACAGAGGTCTCATCAGTCCAGATGTGACTTGAAAACAAACACACACACACACACAAAAAAAACAATGAATAAATGTTTGTGCACCATCCATTCAAGGCTACTTTGTATTATTTTTGATGTAGGCTGACTGAATGAAAATGCCCTTGGTTAGTTTTATTTAATTGATTACCTTGGGGCTAATACAACTGATATTAATAGGTTAATGGTAAAAAAAAAAGTTATCTGGAGTAACTTACCTCGAGTGAAGCCTTACTGTTCCATTTATTCAATTGATTATCTTTGCTTCAACTGTTCTTGCTGTTAATAAAAAAGAGAGGACTACGCATAAATTGGAGATGGAGCGCAAATGATTGGTAAGGATTTGTAATGGTTTAAATATCTTAAATTCCAACCCAATGTTATTCATTAGAGAAAATGGTGATTATGCACTAAGGTGAGTTTGATGCATTGGATCAATTTTATACAATTGCAACATTTAACATGATAAATTGTTTTGACAGTAACATGATCATTTGCTTGGAGGACTAACTGAGTCATTAATGAGCATTATATGCCAGAAATATTAAGTACTTACCCGTTTTGTGGTCAATTCATCTGACTGTCACTTTTGTCCCGTGCCTGTGCTTCTTTCGTCCAGACAGAGAGGAGCAAAAGTAAGATTGCGCAACATCAATTTCCATTCTGATTGCATCTGACTCATTTATCCAAAAAATTTTGAAAATGGTTGGTATTGGTAGAGGACATGTATATGTTATTCACAATAAAATATGGTTACTCTAAATAAATGCATCTCTGTGCAAAGAGAAACACAAAAAAGTCATACTTTTGTCCCGGCCCTCTCCTATAGCTGGGCACTATGAATGTCTGTGCAAAATATTGGGCCAATCCATCAAGACCATGTTGAAATATTTTACTGGATAAGATAAAAGTTCCACCTCATGGCAGCACTAGATGGAAAGTCAAGGAATCACCAAACTCATTGGCATTCATCCTTTGGGCAGGTATGTCTATACTAAATTGTATAGCAATCTAGATAGCAAAGTACAATTGAATAAACAGTGACTGATTGTAAAGCAGAAGTACTGAATCTAGATTTATGCCATTAAACCAAATTAAAAGTGATCTTAATGTTTAATGTTGAATAAACATTATCATAACTGACACTGAATCAAGTGTTTTAAATGATTCATTTTCTGTCAATCCTACATTTCTGTTTTGCTCAGCATAAATGAGAGTATATGTTAAACACCAGCCACATTATTCCCAGATGTATCCTAATGACTTTTGTGATATTTAAGTGCAAACCTGATATTTGCTGGTGGTAGTAAAAATGAAATTCCATTTTAACTTCAGACATCCATGCCTAACACTAGCCAAATGCTACCCTGGTCCATTTTTTGGCTGCAAATATTACATTATCTAGTTTAGCTAACCATTTCCAGCACTAGATAAGCCATAAAGACAGCAAGATAATAGCAGGTTTAAATGTTTGCTATTTAAAAAAGAAGATTAATATCAGACACATCAATGTCTAATTATTTAGTATTGCTAAACTAACATTAGCTACTTACCAGGACATTGCCAAAGAACTTCTGGTCTGCTTACATGAATTTAGGTATTTTTCTGAGCGAACTAGCTGTTTGCTAGCTTTCAACCAGGTCATATTTGTTTAGCTATATCCCTCAAAACCAAAAACATTAAGGAAAAGAGAACAAATTAGGGGATCACCAAAGTGAGATATTTCAGCCAAAGTACTTATCGACCAATCAACATTACCATTCCTAGATCCACACCACTAAATGGCTAAAAGCCAAGAAAATATGTATGCTTTCAGAAAAACATACATTAACAACAATTTTTTTCCTTCAGGTATTCACTGAAAAACATGAAAACAAATAGTGAGGTTACATGGTTCATATGTAACAACAGAGCTATAATTTCTGGTAGCAAAAACAGTTTCTCTGTTGGATGAGTTGTGTCTTCCTTCATATTATTTAGCAGTGGCCCCCAACCTTTTTGACTTCTAACTCCTTAAAATGAAGCAACCTCTACTCATGACCTAAAATGACAGGCTGAATACGCCTACAAGTGGTGAGCAATGATTCACCTTCTAATGACTCTTTCAATTTCAGGAGGCTTAAAATGATTTAGGGCTTTACCAGCAAAAAGCAAAAACCAATACTGGAAAAATTACTGTAGCAGAAATATGATCTTCTTTTCCTCTACCATTACTCATCTCACGACCCCTCTCGCTTATTTTGCGACACTGCGGGAGGTCTTAACCCCCAGCTTGTGGACCACTGATTTAGATGCTTCCCGCTTTCTTTAGAGGCCCGCGCCAAGTGACAAATCTCTAAATCCAGGTGGCAATTACAGTTCAACACAGCTGGAAGTCAGGTCTTGCTCTCTAACTGTGATTTTAAATGTGATTTTACCCAGCAGCAGAGGGAGGCATCCTTTACTTTACACACACACACATACACACACACACACACACACACCATTTTATCAAACCCTATAAAACACTCTTGCTCCTATATTGCACACTTAACGACACTTGGAAATTATTTTGTTGATGCAAAGTCAACACACCCATGATTTGTGTTCACCCCTGTCATAGTCAGGCGGCAACCTCCAGGGCTTTAAAATGAAGCCAATGCGGAAGTGCCAAAAACTGCAGTTCCCCGAATGGCCACTTGAGGCTGGCTCCAAAAGCAAGTCATGTTAAAATGCCCAACTTTACAGCAGAAATAAACATGTTTACAGCCTGGAACAAAAAATGGTTTTGGTCTCTATAGCTAATTTCCCCTTTCATGACAACTGTACGGGGGGTGAATTTTTTTATAACTCAATCGTTTAAATTTTATTAAGCCGTAAAGTTATGCATAAGGAAGGACATGGCTGCTTTGAGTGACAGGTCCGCCAGCCGCTAGGTGGCTTGTTTCAGCCATTCGGCCCGCCTCTTTGCCCATTTTTGATTGGCTGGGAGTTAGGCAGCGTCACGCACTGCCAAAATGGTGATGGCTGGAGCGGCTCACTTTCAGTTTCAAAACTGCTCTTCAGAAACCAACGGGTGACGTCACGGTAACTACGTCCATATTTTTATACAGTCGATGGTCATAGTCTCCTTCACATTTACCCCATTCTCACACACACACACACACACACACACACACACACACACACACACACACACTTTGTACAGTATGTCAGTGTTATCACTGCTTTTAGAATGACCTCAATTAATGAATGACCTTAAATAAAACTTCAAGAGGCTGGCACTTCTGGATGAAAGAAGCATATACTAACAGAAGCAGAGGTGGAGACGTGTCAAACGCTCCACTATCTGACAGAATGGGCAGGTGTGTTGTTCAGTAAGTGGGCTTCCCTTTACTTTACCTGCACATAATCCGTTGAATTTAGAGTGATGAGAGGGAAAACAGTTCAGACTCTTTCTTTACAATCTATGCTCTTACTTATTTATCCTAGCTTTCAGTAGTCTTAAGTTGATAACAGGTAAAATTAGTGTTTTATTATTAAGTTTATTTTTGCATTTACTGTGTGCCTTATACCAAGACAAATATGAACCTTTTTGTGCTTGCAGTTTAATTACCACTTCATCTCATTTAAGTGTTTGCACTTTAGCTGACAATTAAAATGCTTTAAGGGCTTTTACATCAACTGACACTTCAGCTCCTTTCAGACTCTTTATCTTCTTTCATCACTTATATATTAACTGAAACTTCATCTCCATTTAGCTCACATTTCTTTCATGACTTGCACCTTAACTGACACTATCTTCTTACAGTTTTACACTTGAGTTCACGCTTGAACCATCACTAACTCCTTTCAGCACATAAACTTCAACTGACATTTCCACTCTTTGCAGTATTAACACCTCCACTGACTCTTCTTTAAGCACTTTCACTTAAATACTTACTACTTATGTTAACTCACACGTCAACTTAATTCAAAAACATACACTTTCAGAACTTCCTTGTAAAAAGTTGCTTTAAAGGATAGGTTCGCAATTTTTCAGGTCTGTCCTCAAACAACAGTCAGTTGACCCCCATCACTTACATTGAAAGCACTGGAGGGGATCTTTTGGTTGCCAGTATTAGTAGGAGGAATTATTACTGTGAGCAAAACCTCTTTCAGTGTTCATACTAATGTTTTAAGACAGACTTGAAAAATTGTGAACCTACCCTTTAACTTCTGATATTGCTTCTATTTCACCTCCAACTACAACTACTTTCAGTGTTTAAATTTCAGGTACAACTTATGAGTTTCAACTTCAGCTATTTCTGCCATTTCAATAACTCACACATGTCAGGACATGTAAATAGTTTTAAATGTCTCTACTGGAACTTTCAAGGGACTGGGCACATATATGTGTTCTCCAGAAGATGTATCCTTTTCTGGTTTCCATTTTTCATTAGCTGTGTGCTCTTATTACCTAGACACATGTTCTACATATACAGTATATAGGGTGACTAAATTGAAGCCAATTACTACAGTAGTGATATTAGTGACTCACTTAGACTGAAATGGACACTCAAGCAGAAACAAGCTTTAGTCAATGAAATGATTTTGGCATACTCTTGAACAGCTTTATAACAAGCCACTAATTAGAGCAAACAGGGCTACTTTCTTTCTGTACACTGATAAACACACCAGCCAGCCACATTTGAGATGTGCATTTATCTGGTCACTTGTACAAACAATAGGAGTGAATTTATTTATTTACTGCAAGCAGGGGATAAGTACAGCAAAAACAGCATGCTTGCAAAACCTTGACAATACTGAAGTGACTTTCTCTACTACTAAATTAGAATACAAACTTGCATACACACTCTATAAGTCAAATTGTCTATGGAAGCCCAGAATGAAAAAGCACTGTGCCTGTGTTTGAGCCAAAAACAAAGATAAGAGAAAATCTTTCAGGCTTAAGTCAGTATCAGGAAATATATCAAAGCACAAAATCAACTATGGGAAAAATCCCCATTCACTAGTCTGTACTTTTTTTATATATAATGTCAGTTTTACTTTTGTACTTTTTCATTATTTATTTTCATCATTCTGGTTATAGTGTTAATGTCACAAATGTTAGGAGCTCAGGATTCCTGTTGCTGTCTGAGATAACTGAGTCTAAGCACATGCTTTTCAGTTCATTGGTGATGACCTTTAGGCCTCTGGCAGGTCATTGGCTCAATTTCTGATCCTGCTGAATGCAATAGTGCATATGGAAAGATATAGAACACATATTGACATGAAGAAGCAAACTCCTTGGCCATAATCTTGGAGGTCTGACTCCTCCAAAGAAAGTGGCTGTGTTGCTAAAAGTATGGACTGGTAATCTTAAGAGAATTTTTCATGTCTTTAAAAGTTAGCCCTAAAGGTAGCCACAATGTGCCTCTCACCACCCACATCCTCTTGCTCCTCCTGGGGGATCCTTAAATATTCCCAGACCAGATAGGATATGTAATCCCTCCATGTTCTGGGTCTGCCCTGGGCCATCCTTCCATTGGACAGACTCAGAATACCCTCAGGCATGTCCAGGAAGTGTCCAGTAGGCATCCTAATCAGACACCAAAACCACCTCAACTGGCTCCTCTAAATGCAAAGCAGCAGCAGGTATATTCTGAGCTCCTTTCAGTTGTGTGAGATCCCCAGCCTGGAAAGGAATTTAACGTTGGCAACTTATATCTGCAATCCCATTCTTTCAGTCAATACCTAGAACTCACAAGTCTTAAAAATGTTGGAATGAAATGTAAAAAACATCCATGGGGTTTTGAAGAATCGTTCAATATCAATATTCTTGTCTGGCAATAGAATTGCGTAATCACATAAAAAAAATATCTTTCTGCAATACCTGCACATGGCAACTGCAGTGTGGTTAAGGTTGGGGAAAGATTGTGGTTTTGGCAAATAAACTATGGGTAAAGTGGTGTTGGGCAAGTACAGCACTTCATTGAGGTTTGAAAAGATCATGGTAAAATGAACAATAATTGTTTAAACCATGAATTCTAGTCTCATACATGAAAGTTTATGTGCTAGACACCCATCCACTACCCCAACCTCCACACTCTTTCTTTTCTCCATCCTACATACAGTAATGGGTACTATTTCCTGTGTACCCGTTGAATACTGAAAGTTAGCAATGGACATAAATCTTGAGGTGTGGAATCATCTAATATGGACGTAATACCTAATCCTGGACAGCAAAGCTGCAGGACAGAACAGGAATCTCATTTTGAGCTTGCTGTACTGATATACAACTACTTCTCCACTGGACCTCAGCAATGCTGCCAGGTGTGGATTCTCGGACATTTTTTATGTAGCTGCAAAGTTGCCATAACTTGTCAGCCAGTAAGAATTTCTGAGCTCCTGTCCTGCGTCCTGTTCATTAGTCAGCTGCTGGCCATGGGCTGTGGCTGCGTGGATGCAGGAGGAGGGAGACATATGCATGACAGATGAGACTGCTATGTCAGCACAGAGAGGATGTTGACTAGAGCTCTGTTGTAATATCTGCATCCTCATCATCTACTGTACAGTATATAAAATCCCCAATGTTACCAGTCCTTCCGGTGAGAGTTTAACCATGCATGAGTTTGTCAGTGAAGTGAAGCCACAGCTCTTCTTACTCCTCACCGGTAAATTCTCTGCAGACTTTCATTGTATGTATCTTTGTGTATGTAGACATCATTTTCTGCTGACCACAGCTGCAGTAGAAATACACGTCATATGCCCACTACTTATTGATTACCCACATTTTTTTTCTATGGTTTCTGAACAAAATCTAGATTTATTTTACTTTTTTATCTTTCAAAATTAAAACATGTTGCACAACTCTTCTCCAGTATGTCATGTTTTATTCAACAGTCTTTATCAGCTATCTTCCCTTCATCAGGGTGGTGTATGTGGTAGTTCCCTTAAATACAGCATATGAAGATTAAAAGCACTATTCTCTACTGAAATCTTTCTTTCTCTGAATTCTTTTTTTCCTTTTCTCTGCTTATTGTAGAGGAGAACAGCAACAGATGTGGTGGAAAGCACAGCTGCAGCCTCTCACACCACAGAGAAAGTGACAGAATGGCAGAGTTCAGATTTTCACAAACTATCCTCACATGAAAAGACAATCTGCTTTAATGCGTACACCCTGACTTTGTTTTTCTGATGAATTGCAAATTGAAATCATGTGTAAATGTAATTGCAAATGCATTCCTGTAATGTCTGTCTGCGATATAAAGATGTCATATTTGTCATTCACATCTTTGCATATCAATAAATAATTTGTAATTAATTAATCAATAAAAGTTATATATGCCGACATTAACATTAGTACACTGGTACTCTTACTGTTCTTATAAAATTACAGTTTTATTAAAAGCATTTAACCCGCTCATAACCATTATTCATTGTGATGTACATAAAATATTTAATGGTCTCAGCCAATGAAAATGCTTTATTTATGAAATGTGACTTTTGCCCATTAGCTGAGTGGATTCTATTTAACCAATAAATGGCAAGTTTTACATATGCAGTGGGCTTGAATTAATGCATGCTGACTTCAGTTTTATAATATTACATTTTAATTTGAAGATTTCTTCAAAGTGGAGATCACAACATTTTTCATCATCATTCCAAAGGACATCAGGTCTGGAGTGACATCAAAAGGTGTCTAATCTGATGGTCTATGAAGTTACCAAAATCATTTTAGTCATAAAAGACTTTTTTTAAAAAGCAATTTCAGGTGATATCAAGTTAAAATTCAAGTTATCAGGTAAATGCCAAACTAATTAATCCAGAGGTTACTGGATATTGTCATAGGCCATTTACAACCATCTATATAGAATTTGAGATACCTCAAGATGAACTCATTCAAGCTCTGAACCCATATTAGTATTACAGTATTTGTTAACATACATGTTTTACCTGATGGCAGACATGACTAACATATTTGCTCTGTGGGTCTAATGTCTCTAACTTCCCTCATAAAATACACATATAAAGATAAGAATAACATAAAATAAAGACTTTTACAATGTTTTTCCCTTTTTAAAGTGACAAAATTTAAATCAACACAATTTAACCTATGGGTTTACCCATGTGTATACATAACACATACAGTACATGGTCAAAACAACCATTAATGGGAAAATGCATCATAATGTTCAAGACATACACTGTCTTACGGTCTCAATGGAGGAAATTCTGGTCATTTAAAGCACATTGCCTCCTTTTCTTTTACAAGCTTTAAATTGATTTGTTTGGAAGCTACTTACAGCAAAAATACTATATCTTGTACCTCCAAGCATCAACCAGCACCCAGCAGGTTGAATGTTGAACAACAGATGAAAACTGACACCACCCCACTTTACAAGAGCTGGTAAGCCAAATCAGTCTTCCCAGTGTATGGTGCAGTCATGTAAGCATGTCATTAAGTCATACATGCAATCAGTACAGCACCAGATATAATAGTTTTATAAGTAGGGGGCTTGTTACTACTATTTCTAAGACTCAAGCAAGGGACTGATTACATTCTTGAATATTTTCTCATCATTCTAACTCTAGGTAATGTTTTCTCTTGTCACATTCCTGAGTTGGAGAAAATTTAAAGCATGCTACTGTGGGAGTTATGAACTTGACCAAATTTAGTGTGATTTCACCAGCATGTCCTTAGCCTTGGAATAGCAGCCACACAAACAGGAATAATGGAGGATGGCGTAGCCTTCCCCAAGGCACCGGTCTATAGAACTCACACATAAACAAACTGTAAGATTTGAAGCTCCATTTGACTTGAAGCTTAAACTTTGATTTGTTTTGTAAATAAACTGACACCCACTGATTTGCAGTTTTGTCAACTGCATGCCTGGAGGATATGACTGTTCACCATGGAGATATTACTTCTGTTGGTGCAGCTGACTCTGAGAAAGTGGAGACTTGCGGACAAAAGAATGCTTCAAATCTGCTGTGAAAAGCTGAATTAACTCATGGGAGTTGCTTTGGAAGATTCTGCTTTAAATCAAAGAGTAAATGATAACAAATTATTTAACTTAATTTTACATTTTGACTATCTACATTTAAGCATACAGATTAGGTCACAATTTCAAATGCACGCTGTCAAAAGCATCACACTTTATCATATTTCAATATAAAACCAAACTTAATATGCAATGGCATATCCAGCTGAGACTGCAGCTGGTTCAACATCCTTGGTTTGTCACCAAGAAGCTTAGTGTCCTGCAATGCCATACCCTAATCTGTTCATTAAAATATCAAAGTTTACAGCTGGTCTGGCTTCAGCTTCACACTCCTAATGATGGTCTGTCTGGTAGATCAGCAGCGTTTTGTCCTGTGGATGGAGTACAGCTGTCAGCCCAGTCTGAAATGTCATATAATCCAACAGAGTCAAGACAAGAGATTTTATTTGTCACATACGCATACAAGAACATATAGTGAAATGTTGTTACGTTAAACTCTGAGACAGTGTACAATACAAGTACAAGAAATTATAAAAGCTCTGCTAATATTTACCAAATTTATACATATGGAAGAGACAACAATAAAAAAATAATAATCCTTGAGTATAATGTCTTTGAAGAGTTTATTGTTAATTGTCCATGGCTCTGATAGCCTATAGAAAGAAACTCTTCCTCAGTCTCTCTGTGTTTGGTGGCTGCACAGGCGTTTGCCTGATTGCAGCCGTTATTAGGGTGATGGAGTTCCTTTACTATTCTCTTAGCTCTGCTTACGCACCTCCTGTTGTATAGGCTCTGCAGGGAGGGGAGCGTGATACCCCTAGTGCTGAGATGGACTGTATTAGTTACAGATAACATGCTTCATTTCTCAGTTTGGCACCATGTACCGATGGCTGAGAGAAAAGGACTGGCAAGCTCTGATGGCAGGAGCTGCCAATGACTCCCCATGTGACCTCACTATGACAATCGCTGCCAAACTCAGAGGTAGGGTCCTCAGAAAAGATGGAAGCGCAGCAATAGAGGCATCAGCAGGTATCAACAAATAGCATATTTTACATAAGACATACAAGCATTTCTATTGTACAAAAAAAAAGAAAAAAAATGTACAGTATAAGTGGGGCTTGGTGCGCCTCACTTAGTCAGTATATCAATAGCTCCTGTTCTTACAAACAAAAGAAGCTATGATGCTTAATCATAAACCCTCCTTGTGTGTTGTTATGGTGATCCAAGCAACGTGTGTTCATTGAAGTTTGGTTGTGTCCCTTTTTCCTAAAGGGAAAGAGGCTTTAAAATGTTCACTGAACAGTTACTTATATATTGGTTATAATGTTTTTCTAAACTGTTCACATTCTCGGTTTTGAAATTTGACCTCTCTGAAGTCATGAAGGTCAGTGACATGGTTAGACTTAGAGTATATACATACAATATATACATACAATTTTAAAAAAAAATCAGAGTATTCAATACAATCTTTTATCCAAACCCCTCAATGGGAAAAAGTTTGTGATCATCAACACAATGCAGCAAATTCTGTCCCCTTTCAACCTTATTTTTTCAAACTTGTTTTTCAAAACACAATATACTCCAATCTTCTCCGTCTCTCAATATCCTTGGATAAATAATAAATAATTTATTTTTTTTTTAAAGTGATCTAGTTCATCATTTAACATTTTTGGCCAATTTAGAAGTCCAGAACGCTTCCCTCATAAGAAGCAACATTTCAATCTCCCCCTCTCTTTGACAAAGATACCCTCTCAATTCCTATATACATATGTGCCTAATACTGAACCTTGTGGTACACCTAAGTTAAAAATCACAGCTTGTATCATGTTTGCACAGGGCTGCAAAAACAGGTTCAGTGTAGTTTGTTAAGCAATATAAAAATAATAATAAATAATAATTTTAAAGTCAATGTAAGGCAATAAACAAGTTTTTTTTCAGAGGGTTTGACAGATATACTGGTGGGAGAGGGGGCAGGGGTCTTTTGAGGGGCCCTCTTTAACAATATATTTAACTTAAAGAGGACAGCCTTGACCTGCTCTATGTGAAAAGAGCCCTGGGATAACTTTTGTTATGATTTAACACTATAATAAAAAAACTGAATTGAAATTAAATTGAACTTGTGATATGATGGACACACAAGTGTGTACATATTATATTCTGTTACACTTGCAAAAAAATATGCTTTTCAACCCAATGCAATAATCCACATAATGTTTTCTGTTTCTGTTGTTTCACTTTTTGTGTCCTTATTTATTGTGGAAAACTATGAAAACCAAAAAATATATTCAAGCAAAAAATACAATTCCACATGCTTTGATCATGCAGGTTGTGAAATCTAACAAATAGATAAAAGAATGCATCTTTGTGGTAACATTGACTTCATTTCAGCACCAAGGACAGTGTGTGTCCCTATAAATCTCCTCATGATTCCTGATTGATAATTGAACCATTTGATATCAAACCTGTGTGGAAAGCAATGACTAGAAAAAAAACAAAAAAAAAACACATCAGGCTGCTTTTACCACACCTTGGTGCGCATGTGCCACACTGGGTTGGTTTCCCCCCATAAGTTCCTCTTTTGCTGGACAGATCATCAGTTAAGTGGGTATCTTCCAGGGATTAGAGATGAAGAGGAGATTTGAAATTGGCCCGTGATTGTTAGGGATTTCAGGAACAAGTATGAGCAGGGTTTTAATCTTTGCTCCTTTAAAAGGCTGAGGGCACAGCAGCAGAGAGAGAAGTGTTAATGAGAGTGAACAGGACAGGACCTACTGTTGAAAGGAGCTCCATAATGAGCTTGGCATTGAGAGTGTAGAATAGCCAGGATGTTGGTTTAGTGGCAAGTACTAATTTATCGAAGGCATCTAGAGATACTGTCTGGGGAACTCAAGCTGAGCAATTACTGTTCTATCACCAGGTACAGGAACCAGAACTCTGATTATGGAAAATGTTCATCATCTCTGATTAAGTTAATTTGATAATTTGTTAATTAAAGCTATTTTTAAAACTGTTTATGGTAAACAGAAGTCTGAGTAGAGAGGTTTCAAGTCATTTTATCCTGTCATGAAGGAAGTTATGTTGTCTTTCGCTGTATGTTGGAACTATTTTGTTTGTTCATGAACACTAATGAATTGCTATAAACAGGAAGCCATTCATATATTTTAAATGGGTTCATTTAAAATATCAGTGGATCACTTTGCTGGTCTTCCATTTCAGTAATATTTGATGTTTAGTTCTCTGATTGAAAGCCCCACAAGCTGGCCTACAGGGGAATGTTTAACTTGTAACAATATAAGAAAATATGAGAAAAAATTCTCTTATTTGTATGTACCCATCTTCAAATAGATGTTTTACTTACATATTCTTTTTATATTGTGGTTCCCATGGAATCGGTTGTTTCTTAACTTTAGCTTCTACTTGCATTTGTAGACACAAGAAATGGCTGCCTTCCAAGCTAGCATCACGCTCCAGAGAAATGGCAATGTTGCCAAAATGACTGATGATAAATAAAGGGAGATGAAAAACAATTTCCATGGAGAGTGGTTACAGTGCAGCATGGAAGCACTAGTGCTACAAGGTACAGCAAGTCAATTCTAATTTAAAGTTTCAGCCAAGCCAGTGGATGCATTTGAGGTTGGCGAGGACAGATGTCATCACTATCCCCGGGACAGGGGCAAAACATTCAATAATACTGCTATGATCTCTCATAAAATATTTCAAATCTGGACATAAACCTGAAATAAGTGAGAGTGAGTGAAGACAGTGTGGCTGCAGTGGCTCATTTTCTAGCTTATATTTACATCTTGAACATAACTAACTGAAACTAATTTTACTAAATACCAGCTGTGTGCTCATCAGCTTCTATTACAAGTAAGCATTTCTCTGATAGACTGCTTGATCTGCAAGTGACATTATCTCACAATGTACCTAAAATCAAAATTTAAACAATAATATAATTAAAGCTTCGCTAATAAGTACTTTCATATATTTATATAACAATTGGCCAGACTACTGTGCGTAATGTGAAAGGGAGTGTAAAAACCCATAGAGAAATATCCAAATTTGCAGTTCCCCTCAGCTCCCCTGAACATTTTATCATCTTTAAGCTCATCAGACACATGACTCCAAACAAATGCTAATGTTGTTCCGTGTCTGCTGGGTGCGTAAATAGATAGCTGTTTGACAATTGCGTTTATAGTTTGTTCCACTGTCCCCCAAGTAGCCAAATAATTCATTAACACTGCTTTAAAATTCTGATCATAAAAACACATTGTCACATGTCTGATATTTTAAACTGATAAGTAAATTGGGGTTAACAAATGGCCTGAAATGGAAAAATGGAAACGTTGGAGACCTTTGGCTTAAAAAAACAGACTTAAAGTCTACCATCCTGATTTACGGGATGGAGTCAAAGAAAGTGAAAGCCCCTTTAGCCTTGCAGCTATCCTCATTAATATCACACAGAGTGAACACATGACCTAATAAAATACTCTGTACCTCCCAACAGCTTTGTATTAATTAAATGCCTGGAGGGTAGAAGGGAGCCATACAACCAAAGCTTAAAGAACTTCTTTAAATTGATGACAGGTTTATTGAAGAAGACAAAATAGATTCTTAGAGTAGTGATTCACTGAAGATTTAAAAAGATGTGCTTTTACACCAAAAGAGTTTATATTTCTCTCTAATTTCCTGTTTCCACTTTTATTTTTTTAACATACTCATCAGGTATTCAGTCCTGATTCAGACATGATTTAAATGCAAACTACTGAATGTGTCAAGAGAGTACACAGGGAGAGAAAAGGGGAGTCACGTGTACTGGAACATTGTTTTTGATAGTTAAACTACAGGCGAGAGGAAACAGAATTAGCACAAAGGGTCGACAGCTACTGCATGTCTGAAGAGACAAGTTGAAGGCAGAGAAGGAGGGGAGGGACACGCTGGTGATCCACCTCTAGATGACTTAAGGCTTCATTAATGGGTTCAACGAAGGATTTCAAAGGCTAGTACACTTACTGTTAATCTTTTAATTGAAGCTGCCAACTTTTATATTTGCTGTTATGAATTATTTTTTAAAGCTTTTAAACTTTCAAGTTCACCCAGAATTGTATGATTTCTAGGAATTAAAACCCTCTAAAAATGCACTGGGACCAGAGTCCATTAAAACTCTCCATTCAAACCCATAATAATGAAATCCTTAGCAGCAGCAGCAGCAGCAGCAGCAGCAGCAGCTCCTTTGGGGATGACTCTTTGGATTACATTACACTGAATAAAAAGTTAATGTCTGACCAAAATCACATTTTATTGCAGCTTTTAGAGCTTGTTTCTGTATGAAGATTAATTCTGGTGGTGGATGAGTTTGAATGAACAATAAAATTGAACTGAAATTAAAAAGTAAGGTTTGCTCAGAAATCAGTATATTTGGTTTTTATTTTGACTTCTGCATTTATTTGGTCATATTTCAAATCTCCATGTCTCCATATGTATGAGGTTGTGATACAAAACACTGGGTAACTTATGAAGTGCTGAGGTTTCAGAACTAGCCGTAGTCGTTGCCTTAAATTTTGAAAGTCTGGTCATCTACAGTCACCACAACTGCACAGCCAACACTTGCTAAATACAATTATTTGTATAAAGTGGGATGAACACATTAACTACCAGGTGTTGAAATAAAAATGTAACGTCTAGTGAAAATCAGTGTTAACGTTAGCAAGCTAACTAGCCTCCACTGTCCAATGGAAGCCAATTAGCTTGTTATCATTAAATACACACTTGGCATACACTCTTAATAACACAGTGAGTCCTGCCAAATGTTGCATGTTAAAAGAGGACAGACAGCTTTAAATCACTAATGGTTAGCGAACCCTGCGTGGGCTTGCTGAAAAAAGGGACAAAAATGCCTTGCATCAACATTAGTATGCTAAACAGTATCCAGTTTGTAGCACATCACTGAAGTTGACAGCTCATCTCTTAGCAGCACCGGCTCTCAGATGTCAGTATCGCTGCCACGGGAAACACCCACACAGAGGCTTGAAGCTTAAACGGTATTATCATCTTTGAAAAATTGAATTATTATTGTTGATATTTTCTTACAAAAAAACAAGTTTGACTTTATTAAAAAAAAAACTAGAACTGAACAAGTATATTGGCAAACCAGTGTGCTAGTTTAATGATAGTGTACTGGAGACCACGTTTAGTACTAACCACTCCACCACCTGTTATCTCCCACCAACCACCAGCAACCCTTACGCAGTCCTCCACCAGCAGTGGTGTTATCCCACCAGATAAGGTCCCTTGTCGGTCACATCGACCCCTGGGACATCGTGACATTTGGTGAGTAGAACAATGTCACAGCTGCTTACCTGACCTTTCACAAAGGCTCCGGCAACACTGTGTCGGAAGAGCCGCAGAGTTGCTCTCAAGAGCATTTGTGGCCAATGCAGTCTCTAACAAGAACTCAATCTGAACTCAATCTCTAACAAGAACTCAATCTGAACTCAATCACTAACAAGAACTCAATCTGAACTCAATCACTAACAAGAACTCAATCTGAACTCAATCACTAACAAGAACTCAATCTTGATTACAGGGTGTAATGATGTTTCAGGTCTAAGAAATGTGTTCCTTTCATTCTCCACCTGCAGGCTGGCTTGTATCTATGTGGCAGAGGGATGAGAGGTGATATTATATGTAAAGAATGTTTAATGATAACATTTTGGGAGTTACACCTGCAAAACCTCCATCTTGGGTTTGATTTTTATGAATTTAGAATGAGAAAGAATATGTGCCTCCATTTGCAGTGAAACATGAGTGAGCAGAAGAAATGGTAAATGTACTTTCCTGGAAATGATCACCAACATTAAAGAATTGTTAGGTGGGTACCATGAGAAGAATCCCTTTGCTAATATTGCCACCTGGTGCAAAGGAGAATTGTTACACCCAATTTTCAGCAAGGCGGCACCACTTTTCAGCACCACAGTGGTAAAATAAAGATAATGCAGCGCTTCCACAATGTCAAAGCTTAATCACTTTATTCATTCTATATAGAAGAAAAACTTATCAGAAGAAAGATGCATGCAAGTAAACAAATATCTTAACTGCATTTATCTAATCAAGCTCACAGTTAGTTTGTCTGTATTTGTGGTCCAGCAGAATCTACAGACCTTGAATGCTAATGGTATTATTGAGATGCAGAGCATGCAGGCACTGTGCTGGGACCCCAGCCTTCATGCAGTGAGTGAGTACAAAGCTCAGGGATGTATGCACACGCTTTGAACTAATAGCTTAGCCTATACAACATAAACACACAATTTGTCTGGAAGGATGTTAGGGCATCTTTGTGCTTAAAGATCTTATTCCTCGGCTCTGAATACCAATAGCGGTGACCCATTTGTCCTTCCCTTTCACTTCTCTGGTATTTATTATTATTGCTCGTTATCATACAGGCAACTGATTGAACCTGTAGCTGTTAATCATCAGTTTTCATCCAATCATCACTTTGACACTTAAGCAATCTGAAAATTCAAACTCTCATGTCACTGCAGATCTTTGATTGTGCTATCTATATGCAAATGACTCATGAAATTTGACAGTGGCTCAGTATACGGCCGACTTTTGTTGGAAACACTGCACCGACAGCCCTGTGTCAGTGAACATCATATTGAGAAAACCAAGTCACATATTCAATAAGATATAAAGAAGCTTTCCGAGGTCAGATTTTTATTTATTGGCAGCAGCCTTGCATAACTGTAATAACAATTTTCTGTCACAATCTAGTCAACACAGTGAGTGTGTGCGTACGTGTGTGTTTACAGTTGCCTAGCTGCTGAATGTGCACAGCCTTACTTTCTCTACAAGGGATTGTGTGGTTCTCAGGGCTGTCTGATTGTACGTACAGCATATATCAGAGCACAGCTTGCGAGTCTCCCACATGGTCGTGATACATGATTGGCTCTCACACAAGAAGATGTGGAACATTAAATTTTATGCAATTTAATATTCCAGCTTTAAGAGTTCAAAATAACAATTATCTAGGACATGTTGTTCTATCAGTTGTAACTGATGCAACAGAAGAAAAGTATAAATATATTTTAGAATCACACTCATATGATGGTCTCAATATTAAGAATATAACTTACACTTAATTGATTTAAGGATAACATTCGAATAAGATCATCTTCAATCTGGATTAATATGTCCTTCTTCATCATGGGAATCAGTATAATCACTAAAATTCATTTTCTCTGTCTGTCTTCAATACTTGACATTGGCAGGAAAATAATCTAATAATGAAGTCATTTACATAAATAACAAATAACACATGGGGTAACAAGTTTGAATGTTCCCAAGCAAGCAATCAGCAAAAATTAACATCATGAGATTCAGTGTGCGCTTCATTGTTATGAGATGAAAGACTGTCAGGGCCTGAGGGCACACAGATAACAAAACAAGAAGAAGCAGCTGATCCGCCATAGATGAAAGACAATGGTATACGTTAGTGGTTTAAAGATTCCTCTTGTGAATACATTAGCGTGTGGCATGTTAATATTAATAAAAGAACAAGACTGACAAACACAAACACCTTAGGATTTTTTTTTAAAAGCCTCTCTTATTGTTCTTTTTTGTGTGGTTTACATAATAGAATCAATATTTCAAAAGATGTTTCAGAGTCTCGCTTCTGCTCTCCTCACTCATGCTTGTGAATGAGAAAACTTCATGGATCACCTTTAACAACTACTGCTACATACACACTGAACATTGCCAATTATGCTTTTTTGGCATGTGCATTATCCTCGCTCTGCATTTTGATGTGTAGCTTATACTACACATCACTGCACTCTTAATCAAAATGTAGCCTTGCCCCCTCGCAAGAAGATAGCATCATTTACTCAAACATATTCTGCAGACTGGATTCATATTTCATCAGCAAATCCTGAGCTTAGAAAGTCTGCCCTCACATTATGTTGCTCCCTCTTCATGGAATAAGTAACAGCAAAGCTTGAAACTCAATACTCTGGCGTTGAGTCACTGTAGTTTCAGATACTTCATTGTGGCCATGACTGATCTTTCTTGTGCCTGTTTTAGCAATGATGCTCTTGACTAATATTGAGGCTTTTGATCAAGGGTTTAGATTTGCTT
Organism: Thunnus thynnus; assembly: GCF_963924715.1. NCBI lineage: Eukaryota > Metazoa > Chordata > Actinopteri > Scombriformes > Scombridae > Thunnus > Thunnus thynnus. The sequence goes on along the minus strand of NC_089532.1, from coordinate 24,699,558 downwards.
TTATCTTTGGTAGGGACATTTTTGTCCCTCATAATCATAGTAATATAAATATGCCACAGCAACACTCAAACAAATGTTAAAATGATTCCAAAAACTTGTATCATTTGTCATTCAGTTCCTGAACTTATGACTAGATCTGAGAGGCTGCAGTTCACCATTCTGTGTCTCTGACATTCACAAACAGATCAGTGGGACAAGCTGTGGCTAATTTACCTTTTACTCTTTATCTTAATAATCCACAGAAAACACACAAAGCTGACAACTCTGCCATTAACATTATGTGGAGTAAAAATGGCAAGATCGTTTGAGATCAGTACAAATATTGGTAGGGACAATTTAGCAACACCTTGCCATTGGTAGAGACATGTCCCTACCTTCCATACCCAAATCTACAACCATGCTTTTGAATAACTATTGCATTGATGTATTTGATGTGATTATGTTTTTGACAATTTTCTTTTATTACCACTTACCTTTTTTTAGTTGTTTCATTTTATGTTTTTATCTTCATACACTTGTTAAAGAGGGTTCTTGTTCCTTAATGTGTTTTTCTCAGAGTAAATAAAATGAATGAGAAATATCCAGTGTGATACGCTGTGCGAGCAACACTACTGACCCTCCTCAGTCATCTCGGAACTCCTGCTTTTTGTTGTTGTTGTTGTTTTTGTATTCTAATAATAATAATCATATAAGTAATATTCATTAGTTAAATATGGTATTTATTGTATTGTGCACATACAAGTGTCCAGCCCTCATAGTCTTATAAGATGCCTAAAAGACTGTTGCAGTGGTAAAACACTTGTCAGAGAAGATTTGTGAGACAAGGAAAATGTCTACAAATAAAATCTGCCACCAAAAAAAAGAAAACCTCCATTTTATAATCATCCAACCAAAAGAAATAATCAGAAATGGACATTTTTCATCATATAATGAAAAATAAAACATGAAATGGATTTCACATAACAAAGCCTTTTCCCTTCTGGAAGACTATTAAACCTGTCAGTTTCTATTGCTAATATTAATGAGCCTGAATGTAACTGCACATCCTGCTCCACATAAGGCTCTACTGTAGTTGTTTTTCATGAGACAATATGTTGGTAAGTTTGTAGCGAACATTTGCAGACCATCTTTCCTCATACATCAGGAACAATTTGTGCTGAGAATCATGAATATTACATTGTAACTTGTTTTGAAAAATAAAAATAAATGAATCATAAACAATAAAGATTTTACCTCACTAATAGACTAATAATGTCCATACAAAATGTCCCAGTTAAAGATCTGTCTGGTGAGCCACTGTTCAGGATTATTCATTAATCTATTCTAAAGTCGCACATTTATAACATTTGGATGCTCATATCCTACATTTTATATAGTATATTAATATATTATATAAAAACACAATACAATGTGCTTCACAAAAGATGAAATACACACATAAGGACAAAAGTGAGGGACATTGAAAACAAAGCAAAAGTGAATTAAAGGAAAAAAGTCAGAACATGCTGGATAACAGCCAAGGGACAGTTACTCACTAAGTGCTGTATGATGTTCGTTATAATGGCTAAAAGATGCAGTGCATGAAGTTATGTTTGTATTTTCAAATAAAATGTAAAAATTAATAACCAGTGCTTTTCAGCTTGGGAGATCTCAATTTATTTACAGCTCATAAATTGCCTGTCAGACTCTTTATTATTGATGACATGGCAACATGTACAGACATGCATCCTGATTAAAGCACTCTCTACTGTAGGCACTGCAGGTATTCAAGTTAATATAGGACATTTCCTCCTAATATCTACTATGCATATTTTATTTTGCAACACATATAAAGCCATCAACTTGTTAAAAAAAATTAATTGATCTTGCACACCCATAACCATAAAATCAGTGATGTGTAAGATAAAATGCTTTTATCTGACATTAATCAGTAATACAGGCATGTAGATGAGTTTTCTCATTGAGCCCAAAAATCTCACGATGCTCGTCATGCTCATGGTCCTCCCATTAGAGCATGTTTTCTGCATCTTTGCTTCTGTATCGGTGTAGCCCAGCTGGAGTTCACCTTCAGGTTAGAGCCATTTGACACAGATGGTTATCAGATAGTATTATCTGGGCGCTGCCATGTCCGGACCAGCACTGGGCACACACAGGCCCTGATAAGAGGCGTCCATGGCAGCTGGTGGGTCATGTTTTTCCTCAGCCCCAGTGGACCAGAGAGTTCAGCGGTTGTAAGCCAGCCGGAGGAGTCAGGCTGTGTAAATGGGATAAAGAGAGACACTGTGGAGTATTTGCTTTGGTCCTGGCTTTTGTGTAAAGAATGTTATCTGGACCAGTTTAGTAAGATGGTGAGAGTTTTAGATAGTGATACTTTGGTTTACTGTTGGGTTGAGCTATTGCCATCTAAGAATATTTATTGGATGAATGAAAGTGGGCAATTGGCTTTCTGCTACTATGCTATATTACAAACACATTCAAATAAAAAGACAGATGTGAAACAGAAACAGTTGCTTAAAGTGAATTCAATTGATTTTACTTTGTTAGCTCGCTAGCATGAAAGTGGGTCTGCCAATGTCTTAAAGCTAATGCTACCCATTATTCATGTAATGTTGTTCATGTTTAACTAGACAACAATGGTTGTCATGTTAAGTTAGCCATGTTTTAGCTAGCTATCAAGCCAACATTAGAACACAAAGTCATATGTACACTATCAGTGACTGAGACTATAGTCACCACCAAAACAGCTTTGGTTGTTTGGTGAAACATTTACATTGACATACTATGTTTGCATTTTCCTGACAAGCGACCATTTGTAGCCATGCAAATAATGACTGTTGTCGGTAAGAAGTAAAGGCAGAAGTAGCGTAATGTTGTTAGCACCACAAATGCTCTAAGGGACAAGGTTGGGTTGGATGGTTGAACTTCCAAAGCTTCCAAAACATACAACTTTGACATCAGAGACCCGTCTACCACCACAGTCAATGTTTATTTCTTCTACTATGACCAAGACCTGTTGCAAGACTTGTTGCTGTGATGAATTCATCAAAATCTATTTTAAAATGCTGTCCATTTACATTCATGAATCATCCCTCAAAGAAGCCATCAAGTGTTTTAACTACTGTAAGAGTTAAACACTTCTAACACAGCTTCAGCAGAATGTCTTCAGTTCTTCAAGGATTAGAACTGATATCTAGTAATATATCATTGTTAATTGGCTTGTCTGTGTGTGTCTAGTTTCTGTCTGTGCATCTGCTCTGTTTGTTTTGCCAGTGTGGGTGCAGTCTTATGTGAACTGATGTGAACCATTCAGATCCAGACAGCAAATGCAATTGTTGGAACCATGACATCCATTGAAGTGCTGGAGAGCAAGGCAAATGTTGATTTCACCTCCTGACAGGCTGTGCAAACATGCAATAACAATGTTGTGTAGGCAATTATGAGAGGAACTCGTTCAGTAAATATCACTTTGGCTCAATCTAATTAACAGAGAAATAAACCAAAACAATGAACCACATTAATACATCATTTAACTCATCATATACCTCCGATGATTAACTTGCCACATTCCACATTTGTATTGGGAGGAGTGTAGCTGTGATGGTAATTGCATTGTAAACATTGTATACATCAGCCCCTGTGATAAAAGGCACAACTCTGTACCTGGTTTTCTCAGCTGAGATATGGTGCCCACGCATTTATTTTCATCTCTATAAAACAGCAGGTGCACCGACAGTGTATGTTTAACATCCACTCCGTCAACACCCACGAAAAGCCGCAAATTGTTTAACAGTCAGGTGCTCATTTAAGCCTTTCAGTCTAGCTAAATAATCAGAAAAGGCTTAAAACAGCACATATTCAATATAACATCTTCACATGCAAATAAATGATGTTGAGTATGTACATAATTTGTGACTTGAATTCTTTGTCTTGGCTGCCATTGCTGTATTTCATATTTTAACGTAAAATGTTCAATGAAATGTATGTCATTAACATTGCATGCAGAGGCATTGAAATTATTTTAGTGTGTTACTATTTTCTTGTGTTTTTGCCTTGTCAAAGTATTGTACTTACTATATAAAATATATATGATGTATGAATAAAATAAATTGCTGTTAAAGATTATGGGTCACATTGTTCAACAAGTTTTTTTAACATCAAACACATTTTTAACATCCTTTCCAAGTTATATTATTTTAGTGATTATTACTTATTTACTTAAATGTTAATGCACAATGTTTTCACATGGTCTGGTGGGCAGTGAATTCCTTTTCCTTACACAACCAAGCCAAGGACCAGTTACAACACGCTGTGGAAAAAAATGACTGTTGATTGCTGTGTTGAAAACTGAAACTAACTGAAAAACTAAAATGAAAACTGTTTCCATGAAGCTAAATGCAGAGGGCATGAACAATAATACATTTCCCAGGAGGGGACAAAAGTTGTAATTCTCAAACTGTATAGCTTTCACAGCAGGTTTTGTACTCTTCTGAAGCTGTTGACAAGTTTTTCCCCGAAGAGTAACAATTACGCGTAGTACGGACCTATTCTGGTAAAGATACTAAGTGGTGCGGGGGCAGTATGCCGACACTTCCTGATCTACTGCTATTTACCTCTGCTGTGACAGTATTCTTCTGTTTGTTCTTAAAGTGAGACTACATAACTTATAAAGGAAGAAATGACATAATCTGTCTTTTGCAAATAAAACTTAAATTCATAAGCAAAAAAATGCACTATAACTCAATTCAATACACTCAGGGGTTATGCTGCTACAGCCATACTTTATCTGGTATGACCGGTAACTCATGGTGGCTAATGTTAGCTAACTTTAAATAGATATTACTGTGGAAAAGGCATTATAGCATCTGTTCACTGACTTTATGACTTTCCAACACATCCTCATAAATAAACGACGATACCAGTGATCTCTTGCAGCAAAGTCCATGTATCTATCTAACCATACACCCAATCCGCATACTGCTAATAAGGCATATTGTCACCTTATATTGATGTCATCTGATGTCACTTCCCCGCCGTAATTACTGCAGCTGCTAGGTGGCATTAATGTAACTATAGGTTGTTTTTGATGGCTGAATTTTAGACCTATACTGTCGTTTTTTCTTGTGAGGACAGGCTGCATTTTCCTCTTCTGTAGCCACTGTTACATTTTGTTTAAGCTTTCACCATTTGTCTGTAGTTGCCACTTGAGGCCACATCTCACTTTAACTGTTAGGTAGAAGTTTATTTTCAACCCTGGGGCCCTCTAGCAGGTTAATCCAGCCATTTGTGTAACAGAAAAGCCAAGCAGCTAAATAAACTTTTGGCCACAACCTGAGTTAAGAGTAAAGCCTCCCCGCTGGCTATGAAGCTGGTTTACTGTCTTTATAAAGAGCTAAAGTCCTGACATCACCAGACTAGCCTCTGTAACTCCATGCAATCTCTCACTGAGCATTTCTTTCATCAGTCTTTCTGAAAAAATGAAACATGTTCCTGGGGTTTAAACCAACTGACTTCCTCTGTAGCACGTATTACTGGAAATTGAAACCTCACTGCTTTTAACAAAGTTTAACGGTAATTACTTTGGGAGAATATATAAAGTATTCTTCAGTATTCTTCAGTATCATAAAGTCCCGTGTTCCCATGAAAATTTACTAGTGCAGCAGTGCAGGTACTTGCATCATCATAAACTTTTTCCATATCCATAAAATTCACCAACTCCTTCCTCTAAGTCTTTCCAGCTTTAATGCTTTCTTTAATGTTTTCTGTTAAAACTTACACATCATTCAGTCCTCTGTCCTGCTGTTATTACATACATGTATGAACTCACCGCCACAATAGTCTAGTGGCAACTAAATTGGCAATTAAAAACAGAAATATTGAATAAATAACAATATTTGATTGTTTTTTGAAAAATGACCATCGTTGTCTAAACATATGAAGTTAACCAAACTACATACTCTGAATGCAAAACTACTGCAAGGTATTAAAATACTGAGAGCAGCTGCACACACATGCTTTACAGTGCCAGAAACGGGTTGTGATAACAAAAAGGAAAAAACTATGAAATCAGGAGATTAACAGGAATAATTACCAATCACAGCAGGCAAAAGGGTTAAAAATACTCCTGTGTAAATCGGGAGTGATGGCAGGTATGACTATTGGATGGATTGCCATGAAATTTGGCACAGACATGATGTCCACAATTGTAATAACTTTGGTGATTTAATACCTTTTCATCTAGTGCCATCATTATAACAAAAACAATTCAGTTAGCAGCTGTAGCATGCCAAAACGCTAAACTAAGATGGTGAACATGGTAAACATAACACCTGCTAAACATCAGCATGTCAACATTGGCATTGTAAGCATGTTAGCATGTTAATGTTAGCATTTAGCTCAAAGCACTGCTCTGTTTAAGTGTCTCACAGAGCGACTAGCATAGCCGTTAACTCTTAGACCATGTTGAAAAAAATATTAATTGGGATCATATAAATATAAAGTTAGACATTTCACATTTTAATTACAGTATGAACACATTGCATTTTTGCATGTCTTTGTTGCACAGGGAAATGTAATTTGTTCCCCCCTTTTTTTCCAACAATGACCAAAAATTGATTCAAGCAGCATTCTTTATATAATAAAAACAACTTCAAATTCAAAAAGGGTCAAATTAGATACACAGTCAGTAAAGCAATTGTTATTCTCCCACCACATGTTATATCATCTGCCTTCGGCATTTTTTTTTTTTTTTTTTTTGCAGGGAATAAATGAAGGCCAGTGTCCCCATTGTTATCAAAATACTGCACTCTGTGTGGCGATTGAGACTTACAACACAAGAAACTATAAACATAAGACAGATCAGAGAACATTTTTCAGACTATATTCACACAAAATTAGAAATAGATACCAAGTGTTTTTATCAATTCTTTGTGTGCATGTGCATAATTTATACATAACACCCAACAAAATGAATAATTTCTACAAATGTAAATGTGAATATAAGGTCACATTAATCTTCAAGAGGAATTACTGTGCCTGGTGACATTTGAAAGGTGAGAAGATAACCTTATGTTAACTAAATTGAAAACCCTGAGCTGTCAAACATTGGTGAAGTACAGTATCTTATGTAGCACCATGGCTTTGTTAACAAATATAAAAATATTGGGGTTTATTTCCCTATCTTTGCTCGGTGCAGATATTCCATCCTTTTTAAATAATGGCACAATCTTGCACTAAAAAGCAGTCTTACATTAATTTAAAAGCTCTATCTTTGCCTATCTCAGGGAATATTGAAAGATACAGAGTAGGAAAATGAAGACAAAGAGAATATAACAGCACCATTATTAATAAATTGACTGTTCTTATGGCAACATTCGCTCATCGACATGAAGATTATTCAGTGTAATTCCTTTGGTATAATCCACACATGTTCGTACTCATTTCCCCCAAGAGAGGATTCAGATGATGTGATTTATCATTTTCCCATGTGTCATCCTCACATTTTCTACACTGGAAAATTCTGCTTCGGAAGCACTAATCTTATTCAGTGTTAGAGTGTGGTGTATTGTGTGACATATTAGAGAATGCACTAATGATATTATATGTGCATCTCATAATCTAAGGATAACAAGTAAACAAAGTGAGATTGCAATACATTTGCATTCCATCTGTGTCTTTGAATTCTTATCAGGTGTCTGACTGCACAGGGATGGTGAGAGATGGATAGTGGAACAAGATACTCCTCTGGTGGAGAATAGTTTTCATTGCAGGCATGGCTTCATGCCCTCTGTCCTTGTTGTTATGGAAATCTTGAGCTTGTCAATTCAGAAGCTCCAGGAGATATGGATGTCTTATGCAAAAAGATTTATTGACATACACAAACTTGATTGACCAAGGAAATAGCAGTTACAATTCAAAGTACCGATGTAGACCCGGTGAAATGCTACAGCAAACCTGAAGGAAAAGAGTTGAACCATTATCAGTTATTCAGGCAGTGCCCAGGCGAACTTGTCCCTCGTGACAACATCCCTATAAGATTGTTTACTTTAGCGCTGTCTCTATGGCAACAATCATGAAGCTAGGTCGGCTCAGCTGGGAAGAAGATAGCTGTCTGTCCCTCACTGTCTGCTTGTCTGAGGAGCATTTTTATGTATGAAACATATATGAAAATTCCTTCACAGTTCCCTCCTTTTCGATCAAAAGATCAACAAAAATTACCTTCTATTCTACCCTACCATACCAAATTAGTTAACCTGAGGACACATAGATTACAGCAGCTCTTTAAGGTTGCTTTAACAGAAAGGAAAAGATCCTTTTCATGGTTTTTGTTCAAAAGTTCTTTTCTTATTAAGTGGATGGAAAAGTAATGTTGACTATGTGTTATTGTAATATTTAATTATGTTATTTTTGTAGACCCCTTTCTGCTGCAGCAACCAATCGTTTCTTTATTTTACATCATTTTAATATAGATTACATGTTTTTATCATTTACATTTATTATATATCTACCTTTACAGTATACTGAGAGTGTCTTTTAGGTGCATGGGTGGGCCAAAAATGACCTGGCTGTTGTTTTTTATGTTTATGAAAAATATATTTCAGCATTTTATATTGCTCAAAAGTCTTGATTTCACCCCATTCAAAATCTTATTTACTTTTATAACATTTTAAGAAAACTAAGTCTTAATTTGTAATATTAATACTCAAACTTCCTGTAAGTGGGTCAAAATTGATCTGTATGCATTTCCTATAGAAATTTATAGGAATCTGTCATCCTTTTTCTGTTAGATATATACAGTATTACCTGTAGACCATATATCAGCTGTCATTCGCATGTTACTTAGCTATGTTAATGTATGCAACACAATTTTACATTTGATAAGCATTATCTATATATTTTTTTATCTCAGAAAATTTGACATCACTACACTGATAAGACAGAATATTTAAACATTAGTGGTATCTGCTATTGTACTCACATTAGCAAGCAAGCTACTTATGGTGATATGGATGTTTTGTTGACATTGTTAAGTAGCATAATGTAGCATAGATATCATAATGATTTCATAAACTTATCTATTGATTAGTAGGTTACATACTATTTGTAGTGTTTTAGTTGTATGTATGTACTATATGTATATGTATCTGCATATCAATCAACACACACAAAAAAGATGTTGAAAAGATTTTATTGCTGTTCTGTTTTTTTTAATAACTGTTTCTTGCTCTATGTTTTAAAAATGTGTTTAAATGCCAAATAAAAATTCTGAACTTTAAATAATCCCAACATGGTATTTAGATTATTATTTGGAGCAAAAGTATTAAGGTAGTTTATTATTAACAAAAATCAGTGATTAATACATGTAATTTGTAACCTTAAGGAAGAATGTAGGTTCCATTAACCAATGCATCTTTTAATAAATAAATGATTACAGCATGCATGAATCACACTGAACTGGACTTTAAATCAGTAAACACTGTGAGTGTCACTACATTAAAACATGCAGATAGGTGAAAGGTTGAATATAAGAAAATCCATTATTTCAGTATTCCATCTCGAAGAGTGCTCTGTCTGCTGCATGTGGGAGACCATTGTGTAAAGAGAAACCAGAAGCACTCCTCCACCACCTTGGAAAAGCTCCACTGACTGACGTGTGGAGGCAGAGCAACATGAATGAGAGTAGCAGGGTCAAGTGAGTGCACAGGCTGTGAGTTTGTATTCACTTCAGCATTCACCATCTGACAGGTTTAGTCCCCACGATGGGAACCTATGAACAGGCTCGCATCTTTGGTTGCTTTTCAGAGCTAACTCACTATAGTGTGTCCAGAGATATAGAGTTATGATGCAAAATGCAAATGAATGGAAGAAGGATCAAATGAAAGTGAGGGCGTCATTCTTTGTTTAAAAAAAAAAATTGGAATGAAAGTAAAACCAATTATTTTACTGTGATGTTCATTATCAGTATGCATGCTGACAGAAATCTTGCCTCTTGCAAACTTGAGTTATTAAGAGCAAAAATAAAAAAGATTATCAGTTCAAATTAAACATCTATATTTTGGGATTTCAATATTATTTTGAGTAGGAGTTGCTGCCGTGAGATTTATTCATTTATTTCATTTAGAAAAATGAAACCACCATAATTACTTCCTGGGGGTTTTCTTTGTCAGCATTATAAGTCTAAAAATTGTGGCTGTTGGCATATTTTTTAATTATACACTTAAAAGTCTGACAAGATAATCATCAACCTGATGGCAAACAAATACAAGCTTATCACATACAGTATTCTTTCAGTTCCTTTAATCCTCTGGATTCACTGAAGCTTAGTCAGTGTGTTATTACATCAAAGAGTCAGCCAGTCACATTTTAGCTTGCCAACAGTATTCTATTGTTGGCAACCTTCAAACAAAATAATCTGTTTGAGGGAAAACAGATGATT